>NW_028113022.1:12500-30000 GCF_964234715.1 Podarcis melisellensis | reverse complement strand
AGGGTTAGGGTTAGGGTTAGGGTTAGGGTTAGGGTTAGGGTGAATGAACACCGCAAGAACAATCCAAGAATAGGGTTAGGGTTAGGGTTAGGGTTAGGGTTAGGGTGAATGAACACCGGAAGAACAATCCAAGATTAGGGTTAGGGTTAGGGTTAGGGTTAGGGTTAGGGTTAGGGTTAGGGTTAGGGTTAGGGTTAGGGTTAGGGTTAGGGTTAGGGTTAGGATGAATGAACACTACAAGAACAATCCAAGATTAGGGTTAGGGTTAGGGTTAGGGTTAGGGTTAGGGTTAGGGTTAGGGTTAGGGTTAGGGTTAGGATGAATGAACACCACAAGAACAATACAAGATTAGGGTTAGGGTAAGGGTTAGGGTAAGGGTTAGGGTTAGGGTTAGGGTTAGGGTGAATGAACAACGCAAGAACAATCCAAGATTAGGGATAGGGTTAGGGTTAGGGTTAGGGTTAGGGTTAGGGTTTAGGGTTAGGGTTAGGGTTAGGGTTAGGGTGAATGAACACCGCAAGAACAATCCAAGATTAGGGTTAGTGTTAGTGTTAGGGTTAGGGTTAGGGTTAAGGTTAAGGTTAGCGTTAGGGTTAGGGTTAGGGTTAGGGTTAGGGTGAATGAACACTGCAAGAGCAATCCAAGATTAGGGTTAGGGTAAGGGTAAGGGTTAGGGTTAGGGTTAGGGTTAGGGTTAGGGTTAGGGTTAGGGTTAAGGTTAGGGTTAGGGTAAGGGTTAGGGTTTGGTTTAGGGTGAATGAACACCGCAAGAACAATCCAAGCTTAGGGTTAGGGTTAGGGTTAGGGTTAGGGTTAGGGTTAGGGTTAGGGTTAGGGTTAGGGTTAGGGTTAGGATGAATGAACACTACAAGAACAATCCAAGATTAGGGTTAGGGTTAGGGTTAGGGTTAGGGTTAGGGTTAGGGTTAGGGTTAGGGTTAGGGTTAGTGTTAGGGTTAGGGTTAGGATGAATGAACACCACAAGAACAATACAAGATTAGGGTTAGGGTAAGGGTTAGGGTAAGGGTTAGGGTTAGGGTTAGGGTTAGGGTGAATGAACAACGCAAGAACAATCCAAGATTAGGGTTAGGGTTAGGGTTAGGGTTAGGGTTAGGGTTAGGGTTAGGGTTAGGGTTAGGGTTTAGGGTTAGGGTTAGGGTTAGGGTTAGGGTGAATGAACACCGCAAGAACAATCCAAGATTAGGGTTAGTGTTAGTGTTAGGGTTAGGGTTAGGGTTAAGGTTAAGGTTAGCGTTAGGGTTAGGGTTAGGGTTAGGGTTAGGGTTAGGGTGAATGAACACTGCAAGAGCAATCCAAGATTAGGGTTAGGGTAAGGGTAAGGGTTAGGGTTAGGGTTAGGGTTAGGGTTAGGGTTAGGGTTAGGGTTAGGGTTAAGGTTAGGGTTAGGGTAAGGGTTAGGGTTTGGTTTAGGGTGAATGAACACCGCAAGAACAATCCAAGCTTAGGGTTAGGGTTAGGGTTAGGGTTAGGGTTAGGGTTAGGGTTAGGGTTAGGGTTAGGGTTAGGGTTAGGATTAGGATTAGGGTTAGGGTTAGGGTGAATGAACACCGCAAGAACAATGCAATAATAGGGTTAGGGTTAGGGTTAGGGTTAGGATGAATGAACACCGCAAGAACAATCCAAGATTAGGGTTAGGGTTAGGGTTAGGGTTAAGGTTAGGGTTAGGGTTAGGGTTAGGATGAATGAACACCACAAGAACAATCCAAGATTAGGGTTAGGGTTAGGGTTAGGGTTAGGGTTAGGGTTAGGGTTAGGGTTAGGGTTAGGGTGAATGAACACCGCAAGAACAATCCAAGAATAGGGTTAGGGTTAGGGTTAGGGTTAGGGTTAGGGTTAGGGTTAGGGTTAGGGTTAGGGTTAGGATTAGGGTTAGGGTTAGGGTTAGGGTTAGGGTTAGGGTTAGGGTTAGGGTTAGGGTGAATGAACACCACAAGAACAATACAAGATTAGGGTTAGGGTAAGGGTTAGGGTAAGGGTTAGGGTTAGGGTTAGGGTTAGGGTTAGGGTTAGGGTTAGGGTTAGGGTTAGGGTGAATGAACACCGCAAGAGCAATCCAAGATTAGGGTTAGGGTTAGGGTTAGGGTTAGGGTTAGGGTTAGGGTTAGGGTTAGGGTTAGGGTTAGGGTTAGGGTGAATGAACACCGCAAGAACAATCCAAGCTTAGGGTTAGGGTTAGGGTTAGGGTTAGGGTTAGGGTTAGGGTCAATGAACACCGCAAGAACAATCCAAGCTTAGGGTTAGGGTTAGGGTTTGCGTTAGGGTTAGGGTTTGGGTTATTGTAAATGAACACCACAAGAACAATCCAAGAATAGGGTTAGGGTTAGGGTTAGGGTTAGGGTTAGGGTTAGGGTTAGGGTTAGGGTTAGGGTTAGGGTTAGGGTGAAAGAACACCGCAAGAACAATCCAAGATTAGGGTTAGGGTTAGGGTTAGCGTTAGGGTTAGGGTTAGGGTTAGGGTTAGGATGAATGAACACCACAAGAACAATCCAAGATTAGGGTTAGGGTTAGGGTTAGGGTTAGGGTTAGGGTTAGGGTTAGGGTTAGGGTGAATGAACACCGCAAGAACAATCCAAGAATAGGGTTAGGGTTAGGGTTAGGGTTAGGGTTAGGGTGAATGAACACCGGAAGAACAATCCAAGATTAGGGTTAGGGTTAGGGTTAGGGTTAGGGTTAGGGTTAGGGTTAGGGTTAGGGTTAGGGTTAGGATGAATGAACACTACAAGAACAATCCAAGATTAGGGTTAGGGTTAGGGTTAGGGTTAGGGTTAGGGTTAGGGTTAGGGTTAGGGTTAGGGTTAGGGTTAGGGTTAGGATGAATGAACACCACAAGAACAATACAAGATTAGGGTTAGGGTAAGGGTTAGGGTAAGGGTTAGGGTTAGGGTTAGGGTTAGGGTGAATGAACAACGCAAGAACAATCCAAGATTAGGGTTAGGGTTAGGGTTAGGGTTAGGGTTAGGGTTAGGGTTAGGGTTTAGGGTTAGGGTTAGGGTTAGGGTTAGGGTGAATGAACACCGCAAGAACAATCCAAGATTAGGGTTAGTGTTAGTGTTAGTGTTAGGGTTAGGGTTAGGGTTAAGGTTAAGGTTAGCGTTAGGGTTAGGGTTAGGGTTAGGGTTAGGGTTAGGGTGAATGAACACTGCAAGAGCAATCCAAGATTAGGGTTAGGGTAAGGGTAAGGGTAAGGGTTAGGGTTAGGGTTAGGGTTAGGGTTAGGGTTAGGGTTAGGGTTAGGGTTAGGGTTAAGGTTAGGGTTAGGGTAAGGGTTAGGGTTTGGTTTAGGGTGAATGAACACCGCAAGAACAATCCAAGCTTAGGGGTAGGGTTAGGGTTCGGGTTAGGGTTAGGGTTAGGGTCAATGAACACCGCAGGAACAATCCAAGCTTAGGGTTAGGGTTAGGGTTAGGGTTTGCGTTAGGGTTAGGGTTAGGGTTATTGTAAATGAAGACCACAAGAACAATCCAAGAATAGGGTTAGGGTTAGGGTTAGGGTTAGGGTTAGGGTTAGAGTTAGGGTTAGGGTTAGGGTTAGGGTTAGGGTGAATGAACACCGCAAGAACAATCCAAGATTAGGGTTAGGGTTAGGGTTAGGGTTAGGGTTAGGGTTAGGGTTAGGGTTAGGATGAATGAACACCACAAGAACAATCCAAGATTAGGGTTAGGGTTAGGGTTAGGGTTAGGGTTAGGGTTAGGGTTAGGGTTAGGGTTAGGGTTAGGGTTAGGGTTAGGGTTAGGGTTAGGGTTAGGGTTAGGGTGAATGAACACCGCAAGAACAATCCAAGAATAGGGTTAGGGTTAGGGTTAGGGTTAGGGTTAGGGTGAATGAACACCGGAAGAACAATCCAAGATTAGGGTTAGGGTTAGGGTTAGGGTTAGGGTTAGGGTTAGGGTTAGGGTTAGGGTTAGGGTTAGGGTTAGGGTTAGGGTTAGGGTTAGGGTTAGGGTTAGGGTTAGGATGAATGAACACTACAAGAACAATCCAAGATTAGGGTTAGGGTTAGGGTTAGGGTTAGGGTTAGGGTTAGGGTTAGGGTTAGGGTTAGGGTTAGGGTGAATGAACACCGCAAGAGCAATCCAAGATTAGGGTTAGGGTAAGGGTAAGGGTAAGGGTAAGGGTTAGGGTTAGGGTTAGGGTTAGGGTTAGGGTTAGGGTTAGGGTTAGGGTTAGGGTTAGGGTTAGGGTTAAGGTAAGGGTTAGGGTAAGGGTTAGGGTTTGGTTTAGGGTGAATGAACACCGCAAGAACAATCCAAGCTTAGGGGTAGGGTTAGGGTTAGGGTTAGGGTTAGGGTTAGGGTGAATGAACACCGGAAGAACAATCCAAGATTAGGGTTAGGGTTAGGGTTAGGGTTAGGGTTAGGGTTAGGGTTAGGGTTAGGGTTAGGGTTAGGGTTAGGGTTAGGGTTAGGGTTAGGGTTAGGGTTAGGGATAGGGATAGGGTTAGGATGAATGAACACCACAAGAATAATACAAGATTAGGGTTAGGGTAAGGGTTAGGGTAAGGGTTAGGGTTAGGGTTAGGGTTAGGGTGAATGAACAACGCAAGAACAATCCAAGATTAGGGTTAGTGTTAGTGTTAGGGTTAGGGTTAGGGTTAAGGTTAAGGTTAAGGTTAGGGTTAGGGTTAGGGTTAGGGTTAGGGTTAGGGTGAATGAACACCGCAAGAGCATTCCAAGATTAGGGTTAGGGTAAGGGTAAGGGTAAGGGTAAGGGTAAGGGTTAGGGTTAGGGTTAGGGTTAGGGTTAGGGTTAGGGTTAGGGTTAGGGTTAGGGTTAGGGTTAGGGTTAGGGTTAGGGTTAGGGTTAGGGTAAGGGTTAGGGTAAGGGTTAGGGTTTGGTTTAGGGTGAATGAACACCGCAAGAACAATCCAATCTTAGGGGTAGGGTTAGGGTTAGGGTTAGGTTTAGGTTTAGGTTTAGGGTTAGGGTTAGGGTTAGGGTGAATGAACGCCGCAAGAACAATCCAAGCTTAGGGTTAGGGTTAGGGTTAGGGTTAGGGTTAGGGTTAGGGTTAGGGTAAGGGTTAGGGTAAGGGTTAGGGTAAGGGTTAGGGTTTGGTTTAGGGTGAATGAACACCGCAAGAACAATCCAAGCTTAGGGGTAGGGTTAGGGTTAGGGTTAGGTTTAGGTTTAGGTTTAGGTTTAGGGTTAGGGTTAGGGTTAGGGTGAATAAACGCCGCAAGAACAATCCAAGCTTAGGGTTAGGGTTAGGGTTAGGGTTAGGGTTAGGGTTAGGGTTAGGGTTAGGATGAATGAACACCACAAGAACAATCCAAGATTAGGGTTAGGGTTAGGGTTAGGATGAATGAACACCACAAGAACAATCCAAGATTAGGGTTAGGGTTAGGGTTAGGGTTAGGGTTGGGGTTAGGGTTAGGGTTAGGGTTAGGGTTAGGGTTAGGGTTAGGGTTAGGGTTAGGGTTAGGGTTAGGATGAATGAACACCGCAAGAACAATCCAAGATAAGGGTTAGTGTTAGTGTTAGTGTTAGGGTTAGGGTTAGGGTTAGGGTTAGGGTTAGGGTTAGGGTTAGGGTTAGGGTTAGGGTTAGGGTTAGGGTTAAGATGAATGAACACCGCAAGAACAATCCAAGATAAGGGTTAGTGTTAGTGTTAGTGTTAGTGTGAGGGTTAGGGTTAGGGTTAGGGTTAGGGTTAGGGTTAGGGTTAGGGTGAATGAACACCGCAAGAGCAATCCAAGATTAGGGTTAGGGTTAGGGTTATAGTTAGGGTTAGGGTTAGGGTTAGGGTTAGGGTTAGGGTTAGGGTTAGGGTGAATGAACACCGCAACAACAATCCAAGCTTAGGGTTAGGGTTAGGGTTAGGGTTAGGTTTAGGGTTAGGGTTAGGGTTAGGGTCAATGAACACCGCAAGAACAATCCAAGCTTAGGGTTAGAGTTAGGGTTTGCGTTAGGGTTAGGGTTAGGGTTATTGTAAATGAACACCACAAGAACAATCCAAGAATAGGGTTAGGGTTAGGGTTAGGGTTAGGGTTAGGGTTAGGGTTAGGGTTAGGGTTAGGGTTAGGGTTAGGGTTAGGGTTAGGGTGAAAGAACACCGCAAGAACAATCCAAGATTAGGGTTAGGGTTAGGGTTAGCGTTAGGGTTAGGGTTAGGGTTAGGGTTAGGATGAATGAACACCACAAGAACAATCCAAGATTAGGGTTAGGGTTAGGGTTAGGGTTAGGGTTAGGGTTAGGGTTAGGGTTAGGGTTAGGGTGAATGAACACCGCAAGAACAATCCAAGAATAGGGTTAGGGTTAGGGTTAGGGTTAGGGTTAGGGTTAGGGTGAATGAACACCGGAAGAACAATCCAAGATTAGGGTTAGGGTTAGGGTTATGGTTAGGGTTAGGGTTAGGGTTAGGGTTAGGGTTAGGGTTAGGGTTAGGGTTAGGGTTAGGGTTAGGGTTATGGTTATGGTTAGGGTTAGGGTTAGGGTTAGGGTTAGGGTTAGGGTTAGGATGAATGAACACCACAAGAACAATCCAAGATTAGGGTTAGGGTAAGGGTTAGGGTAAGGGTTAGGGTTAGGGTTAGGGTTAGGATGAATGAACACCACAAGAACAATCCAAGATTAGGGTTAGGGTAAGGGTAAGGGTTAGGGTAAGGGTTAGGGTTAGGGTTAGGGTTAGGGTGAATGAACAACGCAAGAACAATCCAAGATTAGGGTTAGGGTTAGGGTAAGGGTTAGGGTAAGGGTTAGGGTTAGGGTTAGGGTTAGGGTGAATGAACAACGCAAGAACAATCCAAGATTAGGGTTAGGGTTAGGGTTAGGGTTAGGGTTAAGGTTAAGGTTAAGGTTAGGGTTAGGGTTAGGGTTAGGGTTAGGGTTAGGGTTAGGGTTAGGGTTAGGGTTAGGGTTAGGGTTAGGGTGAATGAACACCGCAAGAGCAATCCAAGATTAGGGTTAGGGTAAGGGTAAGGGTAAGGGTAAGGGTTAGGGTTAGGGTTAGGGTTAGGGTTAGGGTTAGGGTTAGGGTTAGGGTTAGGGTTAGGGTTAGGGTTTGGTTTAGGGTGAATGAACACCGCAAGAACAATCCAAGCTTAGGGGTAGGGTTAGGGTTAGGGTTAGGTTTAGGTTTAGGGTTAGGGTTAGGGTTAGGGTGAATGAACGCCGAAAGAACAATCCAAGCTTAGGGTTAGGGTTAGGGTTAGGGTTAGGGTTAGGGTTAGGGTTAGGGTTAGGGTTAGGGTTAGGATGAATGAACACCACAAAAACAATCCAAGATTAGGGTTAGGGTTAGGGTTAGGGTTAGGATGAATGAACACCACAAGAACAATCCAAGATTAGGGTTAGGGTTAGGGTTAGGGTTGGGGTTAGGGTTAGGGTTAGGGTTAGGGTTAGGGTTAGGGTTAGGATGAATGAACACCGCAAGAACAATCCAAGATAAGGGTTAGTGTTAGTGTTAGTGTTAGTGTTAGGGTTAGGGTTAGGGTTAGGGTTAGGGTTAGGGTTAGGGTTAGGGTTAGGGTTAGGGTTAGGGTTAGGGTTAGGGTTAGGATGAATGAACACCGCAAGAACAATCCAAGATAAGGGTTAGTGTTAGTATTAGTGTTAGTGTTAGGGTTAGGGTTAGGGTTAGGGTTAGGGTTAGGGTTAGGGTTAGGGTGAATGAACACCGCAAGAGCAATCCAAGATTAGGGTTAGGGTTAGGGTTAGGGTTAGGGTTAGGGTTAGGGTTAGGGTTAGGGTTAGGGTTAAGGTTAGGGTTAGGGTTAGGGTTAGGGTTAGGGTTAGGGTTAGGGTGAATGAACACCGGAAGAACAATCCAAGATTAGGGTTAGGGTTAGGGTTAGGGTTAGGGTTAGGGTTAGGGTTAGGGTTAGGGTTAGGGTTAGGGTTAGGATGAATGAACACTACAAGAACAATCCAAGATTAGGGTTAGGGTTAGGGTTAGGGTTAGGGTTAGGGTTAGGGTTAGGGTTAGGGTTAGGGTTAGGGTTAGGGTTAGGATGAATGAACACCACAAGAACAATACAAGATTAGGGTTAGGGTAAGGGTTAGGGTAAGGGTTAGGGTTAGGGTTAGGGTTAGGGTGAATGAACAACGCAAGAACAATCCAAGATTAGGGTTAGGGTTAGGGTTAGGGTTAGGGTTAGGGTTAGGGTTAGGGTTAGGGTTAGGGTTAGGGTGAATGAACACCGCAAGAGCAATCCAAGATTAGGGTTAGGGTTAGGGTTTGGGTTAGGGTTAGGGTTAGGGTTAGGGTTAAGGTTAGGGTTAGGGTTAGGGTTAGGGTTAGGGTTAGGGTTAGGGTTAGGGTTAGGGTGAATGAACACCGCAAGAACAATCCAAGCTTAGGGTTAGGGTTAGGGTTAGGGTTAGGGTTAGGGTCAATGAACACCGCAAGAACAATCCAAGCTTAGGGTTAGGGTTAGGGTTTGCGTTAGGGTTAGGGTTTGGGTTATTGTAAATGAACACCACAAGAACAATCCAAGAATAGGGTTAGGGTTAGGGTTAGGGTTAGGGTTAGGGTTAGGGTTAGGGTTAGGGTTAGGGTGAAAGAACACCGCAAGAACAATCCAAGATTAGGGTTAGGGTTAGGGTTAGCGTTAGGGTTAGGGTTAGGGTTAGGGTTAGGATGAATGAACACCACAAGAACAATCCAAGATTAGGGTTAGGGTTAGGGTTAGGGTTAGGGTTAGGGTGAATGAACACCGCAAGAACAATCCAAGAATAGGGTTAGGGTTAGGGTTAGGGTTAGGGTTAGGGTTAGGGTTAGGGTGAATGAACACCGGAAGAACAATCCAAGATTAGGGTTAGGGTTAGGGTTAGGGTTAGGGTTAGGGTTAGGGTTAGGGTTAGGGTTAGGGTTAGGGTTAGGGTTAGGGTTAGGATGAATGAACACTACAAGAACAATCCAAGATTAGGGTTAGGGTTAGGGTTAGGGTTAGGGTTAGGGTTAGGGTTAGGGTTAGGGTTAGGGTTAGGGTTAGGGTTAGGGTTAGGATGAATGAACACCACAAGAACAATACAAGATTAGGGTTAGGGTAAGGGTTAGGGTAAGGGTTAGGGTTAGGGTTAGGGTTAGGGTGAATGAACAACGCAAGAACAATCCAAGATTAGGGTTAGGGTTAGGGTTAGGGTTAGGGTTAGGGTTAGGATTAGGGTTTAGGGTTAGGGTTAGGGTTAGGGTTAGGGTGAATGAACACCGCAAGAACAATCCAAGATTAGGGTTAGTGTTAGTGTTAGGGTTAGGGTTAGGATGAATGAACACTACAAGAACAATCCAAGATTAGGGTTAGGGTTAGGGTTAGGGTTAGGGTTAGGGTTAGGGTTAGGGTTAGGGTTAGGGTTAGGATGAATGAACACTACAAGAACAATCCAAGATTAGGGTTAGGGTTAGGGTTAGGGTTAGGGTTAGGGTTAGGGTTAGGGTTAGGGTTAGGGTTAGGATGAATGAACACCACAAGAACAATACAAGATTAGGGTTAGGGTAAGGGTTAGGATAAGGGTTAGGGTTAGGGTTAGGGTTAGGGTGAATGAACAACGCAAGAACAATCCAAGATTAGGGTTAGGGTTAGGGTTAGGGTTAGGGTTAGGGTTAGGGTGAATGAACACCGCAAGAGCAATCCAAGATTAGGGTTAGGGTTAGGGTTTGGGTTAGGGTTAGGGTTAGGGTTAGGGTTAGGGTTAAGGTTAGGGTTAGGGTTAGGGTTAGGGTTAGGGTTAGGGTTAGGGTTAGGGTGAATGAACACCGCAAGAACAATCCAAGCTTAGGGTTAGGGTTAGGGTTAGGGTTAGGGTCAATGAACACCGCAAGAACAATCCAAGCTTAGGGTTAGGGTTAGGGTTTGCGTTAGGGTTAGGGTTTGGGTTATTGTAAATGAACACCACAAGAACAATCCAAGAATAGGGTTAGGGTTAGGGTTAGGGTTAGGGTTAGGGTTAGGGTTAGGGTTAGGGTTAGGGTTAGGGTTAGGGTGAAAGAACACCGCAAGAACAATCCAAGATTAGGGTTAGGGTTAGGGTTAGCGTTAGGGTTAGGGTTAGGGTTAGGGTTAGGGTTAGGATGAATGAACACCACAAGAACAATCCAAGATTAGGGTTAGGGTTAGGGTTAGGGTTAGGGTTAGGGTTAGGGTGAATGAACACCGCAAGAACAATCCAAGAATAGGGTTAGGGTTAGGGTTAGGGTTAGGGTTAGGGTTAGGGTTAGGGTGAATGAACACCGGAAGAACAATCCAAGATTAGGGTTAGGGTTAGGGTTAGGGTTAGGGTTAGGGTTAGGGTTAGGGTTAGGGTTAGGGTTAGGGTTAGGGTTAGGGTTAGGGTTAGGATGAATGAACACTACAAGAACAATCCAAGATTAGGGTTAGGGTTAGGGTTAGGGTTAGGGTTAGGGTTAGGGTTAGGGTTAGGGTTAGGGTTAGGGTTAGGGTTAGGATGAATGAACACCACAAGAACAATACAAGATTAGGGTTAGGGTAAGGGTTAGGGTAAGGGTTAGGGTTAGGGTTAGGGTTAGGGTGAATGAACAACGCAAGAACAATCCAAGATTAGGGTTAGGGTTAGGGTTAGGGTTAGGGTTAGGGTTAGGATTAGGGTTTAGGGTTAGGGTTAGGGTTAGGGTTAGGGTGAATGAACACCGCAAGAACAATCCAAGATTAGGGTTAGTGTTAGTGTTAGGGTTAGGGTTAGGGTTAAGGTTAAGGTTAGCGTTAGGGTTAGGGTTAGGGTTAGGGTTAGGGTTAGGGTTAGGGTTAGGGTGAATGAACACTGCAAGAGCAATCCAAGATTAGGGTTAGGGTAAGGGTAAGGGTAAGGGTTAGGGTTAGGGTTAGGGTTAGGGTTAGGGTTAGGGTTAGGGTTAGGGTTAGGGTTAGGGTTAGGGTTAAGGTTAGGGTTAGGGTAAGGGTTAGGGTTTTGTTTAGGGTGAATGAACACCGCAAGAACAATCCAAGCTTAGGGGTAGGGTTAGGGTTCGGGTTAGTGTCAGAGCCACCCGTCTGGTCCCAGCTCACAAGAGACCCAAATCCGATCCAGTTTATTTACAAAAAGTCTTTATTGAAGATCATTGCTCCATTTACATTCCATCTCTGTGACTCTACGTCTGTAACGTTAGACCGCTGAAGTACCCTCTGAATCCGTACCGCCTCTACACCAATTTAAGAGGCTTGTGCTGGACCACCTCTTCCTCTCCTTCCTTTTCCGCAGGGTCTTTCTGCCCCCCTGGGTTCCCCCTCGCCGGGACTCGCCCGAGGCTGAATCCTCTGACGCCTCTGCCCCCCTCCTTCTAGCTTTCGGACCGGGCTCCTCCCCAGGGCTCTCCTCACTTCCGCGCGCCTCTACATTTGAACTTGGCACGCGTACGTTGCTTCTGACCTTTCTCTCGACCGCTACACTGCTCCCGGTGCTGCTCTCCACCCCTTCCGGCTGAGCGTCCTGCTCCGATCTCCTTCCCCTGTCTCCTTCTTGCTCTGCTCCCTCTGACACACTGGTAACTCCACCCCCTTCACTCCGTTCCGGCTGAGAAGCCGGCTCCGGTGTCCAACTCCCACTGGGGCTTCTCCCTTCGCTCCCCTGATCCTCACTGCTTCCCCCTTGGCCTCCCTTTGGTCTGACCAGGGGGGCCCCCTTTTGGGAGTCCTCTGACTCACTGGACAGACTCATGGACGACCTTTGGTCATCGTCATCCTCCTCCTCATCTCTCTGGGATTCTTCCCCCTCGCTCTCTGTCTCCTCCCCCATCTGCTCTTCTCTCCCTGAAACCCTGACATCCATCCCCCCCTCGAAGCCCCCCCTTCCCCCCTCCCGCTCGGCGGGTGCCGGTTGTGGAAACTGCGGCTCTTCGGGGGTAGGCTCAGGATACAGGTCGTCTACGTCAATGTTCTCTGCTGGCAGTTCTGTGTATGTGTGTTCGAACTCGGGTTCTTCACCCAAAGCCATCTCAGTCTCTTCTTCCATTGCTACTTCCTCTGGTGCTGCCCGCCAAGGACCCATCATCCACCTCTTACGCCATTCCTCCTCTGGTTGCTCCTCCCACCAATCCGAAGGTAGTGTGTCCACTCCCGAACACGATCCCCTGGGCGGGCTCGATTCTGCTGTTCTTTCCTCGGAGGAAGAGAAACCCCTGAACGTGCTATCTGACAATGTGGGTGTGAAAAGCCAGTCATCAAAGTACTCAGCTGGCATGGGTCTATGTGGGAAAAGTGCATGGAATTCTTCCTTCAAAAGGGGTTCGTCTAACGCGTAGCCCGGCACCCAACTATTGGCAGTGGCTGGGGTGCCCTCTCTGGCGAGAAAGTATTCAACCCCCTCTTCCCCCCATCTCGAGTCCAGTATCTCTGTGACCTCGTTGAGGGGTTCGGCCCTAGGCGACCCCCCTCTCTTGGGTGACTCTTTGCGTGGGTCTGGTACTGTTTCTGACTCTTGAAACCTGTGCGGGGCCTTGTAGGGAGTGAGCACCGACCTATGAAAGACCGGGTGTACTCTGGAGCCTTCTGGAAGGGCCAGGCGAAATGCCACAGGATTGATCCTAGCCTCAACTTGGTATGGTCCTAGCTGCCTGTGTCCTAGCTTCTTCTTGGCTAACGATTTGGCTGGCATCGCTTGGGCCGCTAACCATACCCAGTCCCCCACCTGGATGTCTTCTCCCGCCCTTCTGTGTTTGTCCGCCTGCACCTTATAGGCTTGTTTGGCCAGCTCCAAATGTCTCCTCAGCTCCTCGTGCACCTCTTGCAACTCTGCTGCAAACTGGTCGGCCTCTTGCGGCACCCCCTCTCCTGGTGCTAATAGCCTCGGAAAGGTTCTGGGATGACGGCCATTGTTCGCGAAGAACGGCGTCACCCCCGTCGATGCGTGCTTCGTGTTGTTGTAGGCAAACTCAGCCATCGGCAGGTAGTCCACCCACGCTGCGGGTCGCTGATTGGCGTAACACCTCAGGTACTGCTGCATGATCGCGTTGACCCTCTCTGCTTGGCCGTTGGTCTGTGGATGTCTCACCGACGCTAGGTCGATCTTGACGTGCAGGATACCCAGGAGCTTCTGCCAGAAGTTGGAAACAAATTGGCGCCCCCTGTCGGACAGGACGGACTGCGGTAGTCCATGCACTCTGAACACGTGGTCGATGAAGAGTTTGGCGGTCTGTTCTGCCGTCGCCACCTTGGCACAAGGAATGAAGTGCGCCATCTTGGTGAACAAGTCCACAACCACCAGTACCGCCGTCTTGCCCCTGGAGCTGGGCAGGTCAGTAACAAAATCCAGGGCTATCCTCTCCCACGGCTGCTGCGGCGTCTCCAGCGGTTCCAGCAATCCCGCTGGCTTCTGGTGTACTGGTTTGGACCTCTGACAGGTGTCACATCTGGCGACGTAATCCGCCACCTCTCCCCGCATCTGGGGCCACCAAAAGTCCCTGGCCACTAATTCTATTGTCTTCTCCTTGCCGAAGTGGCCCGCACTGGGGGCGTCGTGCAATTGCTGCAGAACCTTTGCACGAAGCTCGTCGTTTGGCACGTAGAGGGCACCCTTGCGAGTCAAGAGCCCGTCTCGCAACTGGAACTCATCGTCTCTCTGCGACCCGCTGCGCAGCTCCTCCATCTTGGATTGTGCAAATTGATCCGCTTGCAACGCGCGTCGCACCGCGTCCAGGTCGACTGCGATGGCTGCGCACGCCCACGCCTGCGGTGCGAAAATGTGCTTCGCTGCTATTGGTGCCGTCTCCTCAAGGTATTGCGGTTTCCTGGAGAGTGCGTCGGCTATAACATTGGAGTCCCCCGGGATGTATTCTATTTTGAAGTCGAAATCCCCAAAGAATTCTGCCCAGCGCATGTGTCTTTGGGTCTGCAGCTTCGCCGTTCGCCAATACTCTAAGTTCTTGTGATCCGTGCACACTTGCACTGTGTGCTTGGCTCCTATGAGGAAGTGTCGCCACGCTTTGAAAGCTGCATGAATGGCCAACAGCTCCCTGTCCCATATGGTGTAGTTCTGCTCCGTCTTGCTGAGCTTCCGGGAGTAGAAGGCGCCCGGCCTCCAATTGCCTTGCGGATCCTCCTGCAGAAGGACGGCTCCAACCGCTCTGTCTGACGCGTCGGTTTCTACCCGCATAGGCCTGCCGGGATTCACGTGCAGTAGCTGTTCCTCGGAGGCGAAGAGGCTTTTAAGCTTCCGAAAAGAGCGCTCTGCCTGTTCCGTCCAAGCGAACTTCTTCTTCTTGGAACTGAGGGTGTCCGTGATTGCTGCCGTCTCCTTTGCAAAACCTTTGATGAATTTGCGATAAAAATTGGCAAATCCGATGAATCTCTGGACTTCCTTCCGATTGCGTGGGCTCTTCCAGTCCAACACCGCTTGGACCTTGACTCTGTCCATGGCCAGCCCCTCGTCGGACAGCTTGTAGCCAAGGAAATCCACCTCCGTCACATCAAACTGGCATTTCTCCAACTTGGCGTACAGCCTGTGCTCCCGCAACCTCTGTAGGACCTCCTTTACATCCTTCTCGTGAGCTTTCGGCGATTCCGAGAAAATCAGGATGTCGTCGAGAAAACATACACACTTCTTGTAGAGGAGTCCCGCCAGCACGTGATGCATAAATGCTTGGAAAACGTGGCTGCCGTTTTGGAGACCAAACGGCATAACACTGTATTCATACGTGCCCAGAGGCGTGAACATGGCAGTCTTCCACTCATCGCCCTTCCGGATGCGGATGAGGTTGTACGCTCCACGCAAATCCAACTTGGTGAAGATCTTACCCTTCCTAACGGTCGCTAGGAGGTCGTCAATCTTGGGCATGGGGAAGGCCTTGGGCTTAGTCAGTCTGTTTATGAATCTATAGTCCACAACGAGTCTTTTTTGGGGCGTGTCTTTCTTCTTCACAAAGAAAACAGGACTGCCTCCCACTGCTTTGGATTCCCGGATGAACCCGCGCTTCAGATTATGCTCTATGAACTCTCTGAGCTCTTGCATCTCGTCCTCAGACATGGAATACAGCTTTGCAGTTGGCAGTTGCGCCCCCGGCACCAGGTCGATCGCACAGTCGTAAGGCCTGTGAGGCGGCAACTTGTCAGCTTCTTTCTCGCAGAAAACCTCCAAGAATCCTTCGTACTTGTGAGGCACTGCCTGCACCATGCCCAGTTGCAGCTGCTGCTCAGCCCCCTCCTCCTGATTGGTTTGGATGCAATGCTGAGCACAATACGATGAGCAGAAGGTGATTTGCCGCTGGTACCACGCTACAGCGGGACTATGCCTCTCCAGCCAACTCATGCCCAACACAATGGGCGTGTCTGACAGGTGGGTGACATTGAAGCTAATGACTTCTCGATGATTTCCAATCTGCATCACCATGGGAGGCGTCTGCTGCACAACTTGCCCTCCCAGCAATTTCCTGCCGTCCACCGTGACCACGTTCAGAGGCGTCGTTGCAGGCAGGAGCGCTATGCTATGCTGCTTGACAAATTGTATTCCCACAAAATCCGCATTGCTCCCTGAATCAATCGTGATGGGAACTTCCAGGGAGTGTCCATTCGGCAGCTGAAGGGTTGCAGTGAGTTGCACTGCTGGCTTGGGTGGTAAAGGGTCTGTGCGTTGCAAGGGTGCTGGGGACTGTTCTACAGATCCGCCTGGCTGAGCCCCAGTAGCTCCGCTTCCAGCCAGGCACTGTCGTTTCCCTGAGGCTGCTCTCTTTGCACCACTTCCGCTGCCACTGTTGCTAGAGCTGCAGTGTGTTTTTGGAGCCTCTGGGGGCACTCTTTCGCCATATGGTGTGCACTGTCACAGATGTAACATTTCCTGGTCCCTCTAGGAGGCTTCGCCTTCACTGCACCGGAAACAGGGGCTCTGGATGGTGTCTGAGCCCTAGCACCACCAATTTCCATCGGCTCTTCTCCCTGCCTCCCCAAGGGCGAGGGGTGCGTCTGGCTGAAGTCCCTGGGGACAAAAGGGGGGGTTCTCGCTGGTGCACGCGCCTGGGGTCCCTCCCCCTCGTGCCACGGGCGTCCCTCATGTCGTATTTCGATTGCCAAAGCCCTCTGCACTACGTGTTCTAGGGTCTGGGGTCTATCTCCTCTGGCGATCTCATCCTTGACGGGGGGGCTAAGACCTTCCCAGAACAGATCTCTTACTGGTTTACTATCCTTCTCCCAGCCCAACGCAGTTAGTAACGCAAAGAATCTGGAATGATATTGACGTACAGTGGCTTTGCCTTGCCGCAGTCCGTGCATCTGCCTACGAGCAATATCCACATCCACAGATGACTGGAAACAAGCATCCATCGCTTTAATAAATTCATCAGAATTGCGGCGGGCAGGGCCATCTTCGCGCCACAAATTGCGCAACCAAGCTCTGGCCTCCCAATGCAAATGCGAAATTATGAACTCCACTTTTTCCTCCTCATCTTTAAAATCATGACGAAGCAAATGCAGTGCATACACGACGTCTGCCCTGAAGTTAGGGTAGTTTTGCAGGTTGCCATCAAAGTGCGTAACTAGGGCGCCCCCCCGCCGTCCAAGTGCAACTCCCTCCGATCTGGAACCCGGGACCCCTGCCCCGCTTGCATGCTCCCACCTTGTTCGCAGGTCCTGGCAAGCCTTCTCCAGTTCGTCATTCTTCTTCTGAGATGCAATGACTGCAGCTGTGAGGTCGGTAACCTGCTTCCTCAGCGTAAGCAGCTGTTCCTCCGTGCTCATGGCTGCTCCCGTTGGTGAGCTTTGCAAAAAAAATTTTTTTGCGTTCTTGAGAGGGTACTTACTGTCAGAGCCACCCGTCTGGTCCCAGCTCACAAGAGACCCAAATCCGATCCAGTTTATTTACAAAAAGTCTTTATTGAAGATCATTGCTCCATTTACATTCCATCTCTGTGACTCTACGTCTGTAACGTTAGACCGCTGAAGTACCCTCTGAATCCGTACCGCCTCTACACCAATTTAAGAGGCTTGTGCTGGACCACCTCTTCCTCTCCTTCCTTTTCCGCAGGGTCTTTCTGCCCCCCTGGGTTCCCCCTCGCCGGGACTCGCCCGAGGCTGAATCCTCTGACGCCTCTGCCCCCCTCCTTCTAGCTTTCGGGCCGGGCTCCTCCCCAGGGCTCTCCTCACTTCCGCGCGCCTCTACATTTGAACTTGGCGCGCGTACGTTGCTTCTGACCTTTCTCTCGACCGCTACACTGCTCCCGGTGCTGCTCTCCACCCCTTCCGGCTGAGCGTCCTGCTCCGATCTCCTTCCCCTGTCTCCTTCTTGCTCTGCTCCTCTGACACACTGGTAACTCCACCCCCTTCACTCCGTTCCGGCTGAGAAGCCGGCTCCGGTGTCCAACTCCCACTGGGGCTTCTCCCTTCGCTCCCCTGCTCCTCACTGCTTCCCCCTTGGCCTCCCTTTGGTCTGACCAGGGGGGCCCCCTTTTGGGAGTCCTCTGACTCACTGGACAGACTCATGGACGACCTTTGGTCATCGTCATCCTCCTCCTCATCTCTCTGGGATTCTTCCCCCTCGCTCTCTGTCTCCTCCCCCATCTGCTCTTCTCTCCCTGAAACCCTGACAGTTAGGTTTAGGTTTA
>NW_028113022.1:0-7500 GCF_964234715.1 Podarcis melisellensis | reverse complement strand
TAAGGGTTAGGGTTTGGTTTAGGGTGAATGAACACCGCAAGAACAATCCAAGCTTAGGGTTAGGGTTAGGGTTAGGGTTAGGGTTAGGGTTAGGGTTAGGGTTAGGGTTAGGGTTAGGGTTAGGATGAATGAACACCACAAGAACAATACAAGATTAGGGTTAGGGTAAGGGTTAGGGTAAGGGTTAGGGTTAGGGTTAGGGTTAGGGTGAATGAACAACGCAAGAACAATCCAAGATTAGGGTTAGGGTTAGGGTTAGGGTTAGGGTTAGGGTTAGGGTTAGGGTTAGGATGAATGAACACCACAAGAACAATACAAGATTAGGGTTAGGGTAAGGGTTAGGGTAAGGGTTAGGGTTAGGGTTAGGGTTAGGGTGAATGAACAACGCAAGAACAATCCAAGATTAGGGTTAGGGTTAGGGTTAGGGTTAGGGTTAGGGTTAGGGTTAGGGTTAGGGTTTAGGGTTAGGGTTAGGGTTAGGGTTAGGGTGAATGAACACCGCAAGAACAATCCAAGATTAGGGTTAGTGTTAGTGTTAGGGTTAGGGTTAGGGTTAAGGTTAAGGTTAGCGTTAGGGTTAGGGTTAGGGTTAGGGTTAGGGTTAGGGTTAGGGTTAGGGTGAATGAACACTGCAAGAGCAATCCAAGATTAGGGTTAGGGTAAGGGTAAGGGTAAGGGTTAGGGTTAGGGTTAGGGTTAGGGTTAGGGTTAGGGTTAAGGTTAGGGTTAGGGTAAGGGTTAGGGTTTGGTTTAGGGTGAATGAACACCGCAAGAACAATCCAAGCTTAGGGGTAGGGTTAGGGTTAGGGTTAGGGTTAGGGTTAGGGTTAGGGTTAGGGTTAGGGTTAGGGTTAGGGTTAGGATTAGGATTAGGGTTAGGGTTAGGGTGAATGAACACCGCAAGAACAATGCAATAATAGGGTTAGGGTTAGGGTTAGGGTTAGGATGAATGAACACCGCAAGAACAATCCAAGATTAGGGTTAGGGTTAGGGTTAGGGTTAAGGTTAGGGTTAGGGTTAGGGTTAGGATGAATGAACACCACAAGAACAATCCAAGATTAGGGTTAGGGTTAGGGTTAGGGTTAGGGTTAGGGTTAGGGTTAGGGTTAGGGTTAGGGTGAATGAACACCGCAAGAACAATCCAAGAATAGGGTTAGGGTTAGGGTTAGGGTTAGGGTTAGGGTTAGGGTTAGGGTTAGGGTTAGGGTTAGGATTAGGGTTAGGGTTAGGGTTAGGGTTAGGGTTAGGGTTAGGGTTAGGGTTAGGGTTAGGGTTAGGGTTAGGGTTAGGGTGAATGAACACCACAAGAACAATACAAGATTAGGGTTAGGGTAAGGGTTAGGGTAAGGGTTAGGGTTAGGGTTAGGGTTAGGGTTAGGGTTAGGGTTAGGGTGAATGAACACCGCAAGAGCAATCCAAGATTAGGGTTAGGGTTAGGGTTAGGGTTAGGGTTAGGGTTAGGGTTAGGGTTAGGGTGAATGAACACCGCAAGAACAATCCAAGCTTAGGGTTAGGGTTAGGGTTAGGGTTAGGGTTAGGGTCAATGAACACCGCAAGAACAATCCAAGCTTAGGGTTAGGGTTAGGGTTTGCGTTAGGGTTAGGGTTTGGGTTATTGTAAATGAACACCACAAGAACAATCCAAGAATAGGGTTAGGGTTAGGGTTAGGGTTAGGGTTAGGGTTAGGGTTAGGGTTAGGGTTAGGGTTAGGGTTAGGGTTAGGATGAATGAACACCACAAGAACAATCCAAGATTAGGGTTAGGGTTAGGGTTAGCGTT
Source organism: Podarcis melisellensis (assembly GCF_964234715.1). Classification (NCBI taxonomy): domain Eukaryota; kingdom Metazoa; phylum Chordata; class Lepidosauria; order Squamata; family Lacertidae; genus Podarcis; species Podarcis melisellensis. The sequence goes on along the minus strand of NW_028113022.1, from coordinate 5,721 downwards.
AGGGTTAGGGTTAGGGTTAGGGTTAGGATGAATGAACACCACAAGAACAATCCAAGATTAGGGTTAGGGTTAGGGTTAGGGTTAGGGTTAGGGTTAGGGTTAGGGTGAATGAACACCGCAAGAACAATCCAAGAATAGGGTTAGGGTTAGGGTTAGGGTTAGGGTTAGGGTTAGGGTGAATGAACACCGGAAGAACAATCCAAGATTAGGGTTAGGGTTAGGGTTAGGGTTAGGGTTAGGGTTAGGGTTAGGGTTAGGGTTAGGGTTAGGGTTAGGGTTAGGGTTAGGGTTAGGGTTAGGGTTAGGGTTAGGGTTAGGGTTAGGATGAATGAACACTACAAGAACAATCCAAGATTAGGGTTAGGGTTAGGGTTAGGGTTAGGGTTAGGGTTAGGGTTAGGGTTAGGGTTAGGGTTAGGGTTAGGGTTAGGGTTAGGGTTAGGATGAATGAACACCACAAGAACAATACAAGATTAGGGTTAGGGTAAGGGTTAGGGTAAGGGTTAGGGTTATGGTTAGGGTTAGGGTGAATGAACAACGCAAGAACAATCCAAGATTAGGGTTAGGGTTAGGGTTAGGGTTAGGGTTAGGGTTAGGGTTAGGGTTAGGGTTAGGGTTAGGGTTTAGGGTTAGGGTTAGGGTTAGGGTTAGGGTGAATGAACACCGCAAGAACAATCCAAGATTAGGGTTAGTGTTAGTGTTAGGGTTAGGGTTAGGGTTAAGGTTAAGGTTAGCGTTAGGGTTAGGGTTAGGGTTAGGGTTAGGGTTAGGGTGAATGAACACTGCAAGAGCAATCCAAGATTAGGGTTAGGGTAAGGGTAAGGGTTAGGGTTAGGGTTAGGGTTAGGGTTAGGGTTAGGGTTAGGGTTAGGGTTAAGGTTAGGGTTAGGGTAAGGGTTAGGGTTTGGTTTAGGGTGAATGAACACCGCAAGAACAATCCAAGCTTAGGGGTAGGGTTAGGGTTCGGGTTAGTGTCAGAGCCACCCGTCTGGTCCCAGCTCACAAGAGACCCAAATCCGATCCAGTTTATTTACAAAAAGTCTTTATTGAAGATCATTGCTCCATTTACATTCCATCTCTGTGACTCTACGTCTGTAACGTTAGACCGCTGAAGTACCCTCTGAATCCGTACCGCCTCTACACCAATTTAAGAGGCTTGTGCTGGACCACCTCTTCCTCTCCTTCCTTTTCCGCAGGGTCTTTCTGCCCCCCTGGGTTCCCCCTCGCCGGGACTCGCCCGAGGCTGAATCCTCTGACGCCTCTGCCCCCCTCCTTCTAGCTTTCGGGCCGGGCTCCTCCCCAGGGCTCTCCTCACTTCCGCGCGCCTCTACATTTGAACTTGGCACGCGTACGTTGCTTCTGACCTTTCTCTCGACCGCTACACAGCTCCCGGTGCTGCTCTCCACCCCTTCCGGCTGAGCGTCCTGCTCCGATCTCCTTCCCCTGTCTCCTTCTTGCTCTGCTCCCTCTGACACACTGGTAACTCCACCCCCTTCACTCCGTTCCGGCTGAGAAGCCGGCTCCGGTGTCCAACTCCCACTGGGGCTTCTCCCTTCGCTCCCCTGATCCTCACTGCTTCCCCCTTGGCCTCCCTTTGGTCTGACCAGGGGGGCCCCCTTTTGGGAGTCCTCTGACTCACTGGACAGACTCATGGACGACCTTTGGTCATCGTCATCCTCCTCCTCATCTCTCTGGGATTCTTCCCCCTCGCTCTCTGTCTCCTCCCCCATCTGCTCTTCTCTCCCTGAAACCCTGACATCCATCCCCCCCTCGAAGCCCCCCCTTCCCCCCTCCCGCTCGGCGGGTGCCGGTTGTGGAAACTGCGGCTCTTCGGGGGTAGGCTCAGGATACAGGTCGTCTACGTCAATGTTCTCTGCTGGCAGTTCTGTGTATGTGTGTTCGAACTCGGGTTCTTCACCCAAAGCCATCTCAGTCTCTTCTTCCATTGCTACTTCCTCTGGTGCTGCCCGCCAAGGCCCCATCATCCACCTCTTACGCCATTCCTCCTCTGGTTGCTCCTCCCACCAATCCGAAGGTAGTGTGTCCACTCCCGAACACGATCCCCTGGGCGGGCTCGATTCTGCTGTTCTTTCCTCGGAGGAAGAGAAACCCCTGAACGTGCTATCTGACAATGTGGGTGTGAAAAGCCAGTCATCAAAGTACTCAGCTGGCATGGGTCTATGTGGGAAAAGTGCATGGAATTCTTCCTTCAAAAGGGGTTCGTCTAACGCGTAGCCCGGCACCCAACTATTGGCAGTGGCTGGGGTGCCCTCTCTGGCGAGAAAGTATTCAACCCCCTCTTCCCCCCATCTCGAGTCCAGTATCTCTGTGACCTCGTTGAGGGGTTCGGCCCTAGGCGACCCCCCTCTCTTGGGTGACTCTTTGCGTGGGTCTGGTACTGTTTCTGACTCTTGAAACCTGTGCGGGGCCTTGTAGGGAGTGAGCACCGACCTATGAAAGACCGGGTGTACTCTGGAGCCTTCTGGAAGGGCCAGGCGAAATGCCACAGGATTGATCCTAGCCTCAACTTGGTATGGTCCTAGCTGCCTGTGTCCTAGCTTCTTCTTGGCTAACGATTTGGCTGGCATCGCTTGGGCCGCTAACCATACCCAGTCCCCCACCTGGATGTCTTCTCCCGCCCTTCTGTGTTTGTCCGCCTGCACCTTATAGGCTTGTTTGGCCAGCTCCAAATGTCTCCTCAGCTCCTCGTGCACCTCTTGCAACTCTGCTGCAAACTGGTCGGCCTCTTGCGGCACCCCCTCTCCTGGTGCTAATAGCCTCGGAAAGGTTCTGGGATGACGGCCATTGTTCGCGAAGAACGGCGTCACCCCCGTCGATGCGTGCTTCGTGTTTGTCAGGGGTTCAGGAGCAGAGGGACAGGGAAGGGAGGAATTAGAGACCGAGGGAGAGGAATCCGAGGGAGAAGTCAGCGATGATAGCCGTCCGAGGTCTCTAAGTCTCTCCAGCGAATCAGAGGATTCACAGAAAGGGGCTCCCGTGATCAGAGCAAGGGGGTTGCCAAGGGGAACACCCCAGGAGGGAGGGGCCAGAGAGGGCTCAGAGAGCAGCAGCTGGAAACCGGGACCAGCTTCCCCACCGGAGAGCAGTAGGGGGGAGGAGCCCCAGGCATCGGGAGCAGGCAGCTCTCCGTCAGCGGAAGGACAGGAGTCAGGGTTAGCCACGCCTGCATCAGAGAGCGAGGAAACGGTCAAAAGGAAGGTCAGGGGCAGCGCGCGCGCGCCAAGTTCAAATGTACAAGAGGGTGGCGCCATAAGCAGCCCGGAGAGGGAGCCGGGTCCCAAAGCCCGCCGAAGAGAGGGGGAGGAGTCCGAGGGGTCCGCATCCGAAGCGTCCAGGAAGGAAGGCACCCAGGGGGGTAGTAGGACCCAGAGACGGAAGGAGAAACGCAGAAGGTGGAGTAAGGCTAGAGTGTTGAACTGGTGTACAGGGGGCGGAGACTCAGATGAGGCTTCGCTGGTCTAGGGTCTAGACGTAGAGATGCACGCTAGGGTTTGAAAATGGGAACTAAACTTCAATAAAGACTTTGTACAGTTCCGCTGGCTAGCGTTGGTCTTCTGTGAGCTGGGACCTGGAGGCAGTCTCTGACAGTAAGCCTCATCTCTAATTTTCACCGGTTTTCTTCGCCTCAAGCATCGCTACGGGAGCGAGGCAGGGAGGGCAGAAGACTGGTGCCTTGCGAGCTCACAAAAGTCAGGCGAGATGACTACAGAACAGAAAATAGCTTCCCTGCAAGAAGCGGTGACACAACTCAACGCTGAAATAATCGCATCCAGGAAGAGAGAGGAAGAAGCGGCGGCTGCCTGCAGAGATCTTCAAGCCAGGTTAGAGGGGCTTGCGAAGCAGGGGCTACCGGGACCCAGATCCGAGGGGATTGGGTTGGGGAAAAGAGGAGCCAGCATTGTATCTCATTTTGATGGGAATTTGCAGCAGTACCCCAATTTCCGAGCAGACGTGCTGTTTGCGCTGCAGCTGTTGGAGAGAGACTTTAGAGATGAGCAAGAGAAAGTGGGGTTCATCCTGTCCCATTTGCATGGGGACGCGAAAGCATGGCTGCGAAATCTGTGGAGGGACAAGGATCCAGCGCTCCAAAGCGCAGATGCATTCATTAAGGCGATGGATTCCTGTTTCTTATCAAACATAGACATTGATATTGCCAGAAAGGACATATTTGGGCTAAGACAAGGGAAAGCCAGCGTCAGGCAGTATCATTCCAGGTTTTTTGCATTGGTCAACGCGCTGAATTGGGATAAGGATTCTCCGCCAGTTAGAGACCTTTTTTTGGAGGGATTGAGCCCACAGATCAAAGATGAGATGGCACGGGGAGAGAGACCCACAACCACTCAGCAAGTGGTGGAAAGAGCGCTGTCGATTGGGGTGAGGCAGGAAGAACGGCCATGGAGCAAAGAAGAAGGACGTTGGGGACGCACACCAGGGAGGGTGCCCCCCCTCTTGTCTAGAGAGACAGCGCGTGCGCAGTCCACGCCTCCACAGGGAGGGGGCGAAGAGCAGATGGAGATTGGAGGTGCTAGGGCTCTCTCAGCTAATAGAGCCTTAACACCGGGAGCAGTAAAACCGAAGCTGCCTAGAAGGAACAGGAAGTGCTATATATGTGAGAGTGAGGAGCATCTGGCGAAAGAGTGTCCCCAGAGGCTCCGCAAGCAAACTGCAGCCTCAGTGACAGTATTGGAAACAACTCAGCAGAGAGAACCACAGCAGGGAAACGACGAAGTCTGGCTGGAATAGGAGGCACTGGGGCCCAGCCAGACAAGTCAGTGAAGAAGTCCCCGGAGATTTTGCAGCCCACAGACCCCCTCCCGCCCAAACCAGTGGTGCAGCTCACCGCATCGCTCCAGCTGCCCAATGGACTCACCTTAGAAGTGCCTATCACAATTGACTCTGGCAGTAATGCAGACTTTATAGGACTGGAGTTCATTCAACGACACAACATAGCTTTACTGCCAGCCACGCTGCCCCTGAAGGTTGTCACGGTGGATGGCAGGGAACTGCTAGGGGGGCAGGTGGTGCAGCAGACGCCGCCGATGGTGATGCAAATTGGGAATCACCGGGAGGTCATCAGCTTCAATGTCACCCAACTGTCAGACACGCCTGTAGTATTAGGCATGAGTTGGCTGCACAGGCACAGCCCAGCGTTGGCTTGGTACCAGCGCCAACTAACGTTTGGATCCTCCTACTGTGCAGAACACTGCATCATACCCAGCCCAGAGGAGGAAGAGGAGGACCCGCAGTTACAGTTGGGCACGCTGCAAGCAGTACCCCACAAGTATGCGGAGTTTTTGGAGGTTTTCTGCGAGAAGGAGGCGGACAAGCTACCTCCTCACAGACCCTATGATTGCAAGATTGACCTCCTGCCGGGGGCGACGCTGCCAACGGGGAAACTGTACTCCATGTCTGAGGATGAACTGCAGGAACTCAGGGAGTTCATAGATCACAATTTGCAGCGTGGGTTCATCCGGGAGTCGAAAGCGGTGGGAGGCAGTCCAGTATTCTTTGTGAAGAAGCGGGACACGCCCCAACGGAGGCTGGTGGTGGATTTCAGGATCTTAAACTCGAAAACCAAGCCCTCAGCTTTCCCCATGCCCAAGATAGACGACCTGCTCGCGACGGTGCGGAAAGGACGCATTTTCACCAAGTTGGATCTACGTGGGGCGTACAACCTGATTCGCATGCGCGAGGGCGACG
>NW_028113024.1:152500-165198 GCF_964234715.1 Podarcis melisellensis | reverse complement strand
CCAAGAATAGGGTTAGGGTTAGGGTTAGGGTTAGGGTTAGGGTTAGGGTTAGAGTTAGAGTTAGGGTTAGGGTTAGGGTTAGGTTTAGGATGAATGAACACCGCAAGAACAATCCAAGATTAGGGTTAGGGTTAGGGTTAGGGTTAGGGTTAGGGTTAGGGTAAGGGTTAGGGTTAGGGTTAGGGTTAGGGTTAGGGTTAGGGTTAGGATGAATGAACACTACAAGAACAATCCAAGTTTAGGGTTAGGGTTAGGGTTAGGGTTAGGGTTAGGGTGAATGAACACCGCAAGAACAATCCAAGATTAGGGTTAGGGTTAGGGTTAGGGTTAGGGTTAGGGTTAGGGTGAATGAACACCGCAAGAACAATCCAAGAATAGGGTTAGGGTTAGGGTTAGGGTTAGGGTTAGGGTTAGGGTTAGGGTGAATGAACACCGCAAGAACAATCCAAGATTAGGGTTAGGGTTAGGGTTAGGGTTAGGGTTAGGGTTAGGGTTAGGGTTAGGGTTAGGGTTAGGGTTAGGTTTAGGTTTAGGTTTAGGGTTAGGGTTAGGGTTAGGGTTAGGGTTAGGGTTAGGGTTAGGATGAATGAACACCACAAGAACAATCCAAGATTAGGGTTAGGGTTAGGGTTAGGGTTAGGGTTAGGGTTAGGGTTAGGGTTAGGGTGAATGAACACCGCAAGAACAATCCAAGATTAGGGTTAGGGTTAGGGTTAGGGTTAGGGTTAGGGTTAGGGTTGGGGTTAGGGTTAGGGTTAGGGTTAGGGTTAGGGTTAGGGTTAGGGTTAGGGTTAGGATGAATGAACACCGCAAGAACAATCCAAGATTAGGGTTAGGGTTAGGGTTATGGTTATGGTTAGGGTTAGGGTTAGGGTTAGGGTTAGGGTTAGCGTTAGGGTTAGGGTTAGGGTTAGGGTTAGGATGAATGAACACCACAAGAACAATCCAAGATTAGGGTTAGGGTTAGGGTTAGGGTTAGGGTTAGGGTTGGGGTTAGGGTTAGGGTTAGGGTTAGGGTTAGGGTTAGGGTTGGGGTTAGGATGAATGAACACCACAAGAACAATCCAAGATTAGGGTTAGGGTTAGGGTTAGGGTTAGGGTTAGGGTTAGGGTTAGGGTTAGGGTTAGGGTTAGGGTTAGGGTTAGGGTTAGGGTTAGGGTAAAGGTAAGGGTTAGGGTTTGGGTTAGGGTGAATGAACACCGCAAGAACAATCCAAGATAAGGGTTAGTGTTAGGTTTAGGGTTAGGGTTAGGGTTAGGGTGAAGGAACACCGCAAGAACAATCCAAGAATAGGGTTAGGGTTAGGGTTAGGGTTAGGGTTAGGGTTAGGGTTAGGGTTAGGGTTAGGGTTAGGGTTAGGGTTAGGGTTAGGGTTAGAGTGAATGAGCACCGGAAGAACAATCCAAGAATAGGGTTAGGGTTAGGGTTAGGGTTAGGGTTAGAGTTAGGGTTAGGGTTAGGGTTAGGATGAATGAACACCGCAAGAACAATCCAAGATTAGGGTTAGGGTTAGGGTTAGGGTTAGGGTTAGGGTTAGGGTTAGGGTTAGGGTTAGGGTTAGGGTTAGGGTTAGGGTTAGGATGAATGAACACCACAAGAACAATCCAAGATTAGGGTTAGGGTTAGGGTTAGGGTTAGGGTTAGGGTTAGGGTTAGGGTTAGGGTTAGGGTTAGGGTTAGGGTTAGGGTTAGGGTAAAGGTAAGGGTTAGGGTTAGGGTTAGGGTGAATGAACACCGCAAGAACAATCCAAGATAAGGGTTAGTGTTAGGTTTAGGGTTAGGGTTAGGGTTAGCGTTAGGGTTAGGGTGAATGAACACCGCAAGAACAATGCAAGAATAGGGTTAGGGTTAGGGTTAGGGTTAGGGTTAGGGTTAGGGTTAGGGTTAGGGTTAGGGTTAGGGTTAGGGTAAGGGTTAGGGTTAGAGTGAATGAACACCGGAAGAACAATCCAAGAATAGGGTTAGGGTTAGGGTTAGGGTTAGGGTTAGGGTTAGGGTTAGGGTTAGGGTTAGGGTTAGGGTTAGGGTTAGGGTTAGTGTTAGGGTTAGGGTTAGGGTTAGGGTTAGGATGAATGAACACTACAAGAACAATGCAAGATTAGTATTAGGGTTAGGGTTAGGGTAAGGGTTAGGGTTAGGGTTAGGGTTAGGGTTAGGGTTAGGGTTAGGGTTAGGGTTAGGGTGAATGAACACCGCAAGAACAATCCAAGATTAGGGTTAGGGTTAGGGTTAGGGTTAGGGTTAGGGTTAGGGTTAGGGTTAGGATGAATGAACACAACAAGAACAATCCAAGATTAGGGTTAGGGTTAGGGTAAGGGTTAGGGTTAGTGTTAGTGTGAATGAACAACACAAGAACATACCAAGATTAGGGTTAGGGTTAGGGTTAGGGTTAGGGTTAGGGTTAGGGTTAGGGTTAGGGTTAGGGTGAATGAACACCGCAAGAACAATCCAAGATTAGGGTTAGGGTTAGGGTTAGGGTTCGGGTTCGGGTTAGGGTTAGGGTTAGGGTTAGGGTTAGGGTTAGGGTTAGGGTTAGGGTTAGGGTGAATGAACACCGCAAGAGCAATCCAAGATTAGGGTTAGGGTAAGGGTTAGGGTTAGGGTTAGGGTTAGGGTTAGGGTTAGGGTTAGGGTGAATGAACACCGCAAGAACAATCCAAGATAAGGGTTAGTGTTAGGTTTAGGGTTAGGGTTAGGGTTAGCGTTAGGGTTAGGGTTAGGGTTAGGGTTAGGGTTAGGGTTAGGATGAATGAACACCGCAAGAACAATGCAAGATTAGGGTTAGGGTTAGGGTTAGGGTTAGGGTTAGGGTTAGGGTTAGGGTTAGGGTTAGGATGAATGAACACTACAAGAACAATCCAAGATTAGGGTTAGGGTTAGGGTTAGGGTTAGGGTTAGGGTTAGGGTTAGGGTGAATGAACACCGCAAGAACAATCCAAGATTAGGGTTAGGGTTAGGGTTAGGGTTAGGGTTAGGGTTAGGGTTAGTGTTAGGGTTAGGGTTAGGGTTAGGGTTAGGGTTAGGATGAATGAACACCACAAAAACAATCCAAGATTAGGGTTAGGGTTAGGGTTAGGGTTAGGGTTAGGGTTAGGGTTAGGGTGAATGAACACCACAAGAACAATCCAAGATTAGGGTTAGGGTTAGGGTTAGGGTTAGGGTTAGGGTTGGGGTTAGGGTTAGGGTTAGGGTTAGGGTTAGGGTTAGGGTTGGGGTTAGGGTTAGGGTTAGGGTTAGGGTTAGGGTTAGGGTTAGGGTTAGGGTTAGGGTTAGGATGAATGAACACCGCAAGAACAATCCAAGATAAGGGTTAGTGTTAGTGTTAGTGTTAGTGTTAGTGTTAGGGTTAGGGTTAGGGTTAGGGTTAGGGTTAGGGTTAGGGTTAGGGTTAGCTTTAGGGTTAGGGTTAGGGTTAGGGTTAGGATGAATGAACACCGCAAGAACAATCCACGATTAGGGTTAGGGTTAGGGTTAGGGTTAGTGTTAGTGTTAGGGTTAGGGTTAGGGTTAGGGTTAGAGTTAGGGTTAGGGTTAGGTTTAGGATGAATGAACACCGCAAGAACAATCCAAGATTAGGGTTAGGGTTAGGGTTAGGGTTAGGGTTAGGGTTAGGGTTAGGGTTAGGGTTAGGATGAATGAACACTACAAGAACAATCCAAGATTAGGGTTAGGGTTAGGGTTAGGGTTAGGGTGAATGAACACCGCAAGAACCATCCAAGATTAGGGTTAGGGTTAGGGTTAGGGTTAGGGTTAGGGTTAGGGTTAGGGTTAGCGTTAGGGTTAGGGTTAGGGTTAGGGTTAGGGTGAATGAACACCGCAAGAACAATCCAAGAATAGGGTTAGGGTTAGGGTTAGGGTTAGGGTTAGGGTTAGGGTTAGGGTTAGGGTTAGGGTTAGGGTTAGGGTTAGAGTTAGAGTTAGGGTTAGGGTTAGGGTTAGGTTTAGGATGAATGAACACCGCAAGAACAATCCAAGATTAGGGTTAGGGTTAGGGTTAGGGTTAGGGTTAGGGTTAGGGTTAGGGTTAGGGTTAGGATGAATGAACACTACAAGAACAATCCAAGTTTAGGGTTAGGGTTAGGGTTAGGGTTAGGGTTAGGGTGAATGAACACCGCAAGAACAATCCAAGATTAGGGTTAGGGTTAGGGTTAGGGTTAGGGTTAGGGTTAGGGTTAGGGTTAGGGTTAGGGTGAATGAACACCGCAAGAACAATCCAAGAATAGGGTTAGGGTTAGGGTTAGGGTTAGGGTTAGGGTGAATGAACACCGCAAGAACAATCCAAGATTAGGGTTAGGGTTAGGGTTAGGGTTAGGGTTAGGGTTAGGGTTAGGGTTAGGGTTAGGGTTAGGTTTAGGTTTAGGTTTAGGGTTAGGGTTAGGGTTAGGGTTAGGGTTAGGGTTAGGGTTAGGATGAATGAACACCACAAGAACAATCCAAGATTAGGGTTAGGGTTAGGGTTAGGGTTAGGGTTAGGGTTAGGGTTAGGGTTAGGGTTAGGGTTAGGGTTAGGGTTAGGGTTAGGGTTAGGGTTAGGGTGAATGAACACCGCAAGAACAATCCAAGATTAGGGTTAGGGTTAGGGTTAGGGTTAGGGTTAGGGTTGGGGTTAGGGTTAGGGTTAGGGTTAGGGTTAGGGTTAGGGTTAGGGTTAGGATGAATGAACACCGCAAGAACAATCCAAGATTAGGGTTAGGGTTATGGTTAGGGTTAGGGTTAGGGTTAGGGTTAGGGTTAGGGTTAGGGTTAGGGTTAGGGTTAGGGTTAGGGTTAGGGTTAGGGTTAGGGTTAGGGTTAGGGTTAGGATGAATGAACACCACAAGAACAATCCAAGATTAGGGTTAGGGTTAGGGTTAGGGTTAGGGTTAGGGTTAGGGTTAGGGTTGGGGTTAGGGTTAGGGTTAGGGTTAGGGTTAGGGTTAGGGTTAGGGTTAGGGTTAGGGTTAGGGTTAGGGTTAGGGCTAGGGTTAGGGTAAGGGTTAGGGTTAGGGTTAGGGTGAATCAACACCGCACGAACAATCCAAGAATAGGGTTAGGGTTAGGGTTAGGGTTAGGGTTAGGGTTAGGGTTAGGGTTAGGGTTAGGGTTAGGGTTAGGGTTAGGGTTAGGGTGAATGAACACCGCAAGAACAATCCAAGAATAGGGTTAGGGTTAGGGTTAGGGTTAGGGTTAGGGTTAGGGTTAGGGTTAGGGTTAGGGTTAGGGTTAGGGTTAGGATGAATGAACACCACAAGAACAATCCAAGATTAGGGTTAGGGTTAGGGTTAGGGTTAGGGTTAGGGTTAGGGTTAGGGTAAGGGTTGGGGTTAGGGTTGGGGTTAGGGTTAGGGTTAGGGTTAGGGTTAGGGTTAGGGTTAGGGTTAGGGTTAGGGTTAGGGTTAGGGTTAGGGTTAGGGTAAGGGTTGGGGTTAGGGTTGGGGTTAGGGTTAGGGTTAGGGTTAGGGTTACGGTTAGGGTTACGGTTAGGGTTAGGGTTAGGGTTAGGGTTAGGGTTAGGGTTAGGGTTAGGGTTAGGATGAATGAACACCGCAAGAACAATCCAAGATAAGGGTTAGTGTTAGTGTTAGTGTTAGTGTTAGTGTTAGGGATAGGGTTAGGGTTAGGGTTACGGTTAGGGTTAGGGTTAGGGTTAGGGTTAGGGTTAGGATGAATGAACACCGCAAGAACAATCCACGATTAGGGTTAGGGTTAGTGTTAGGGTTAGGGTTAGGGTTAGGGTTAGGGTTAGGGTTAGGGTTAGGGTTAGGGTTAGGGTTAGAGTTAGGGTTAGGGTTAGGGTTAGGTTTAGGATGAATGAACACCGCAAGAACAATCCAAGATTAGGGTTAGGGTTAGGGTTAGGGTTAGGGTTAGGGTTAGGGTTAGGGTTAGGGTTAGGGTTAGGATGAATGAACACTACAAGAACAATCCAAGATTAGGGTTAGGGTTAGGGTTAGGGTGAATGAACACCGCAAGAACAATCCAAGATTAGGGTTAGGGTTAGGGTTAGGGTTAGGGTTAGGGTTAGCGTTAGGGTTAGGGTTAGGGTGAATGAACACCGCAAGAACAATCCAAGAATAGGGTTAGGGTTAGGGTTAGGGTTAGGGTTAGGGTTAGGGTTAGGGTTAGGGTTAGGGTTAGGGTTAGGGTTAGAGTTAGGGTTAGGGTTAGGTTTAGGATGAATGAACACCGCAAGAACAATCCAAGATTAGGGTTAGGGTTAGGGTTAGGGTTAGGGTTAGGGTTAGGGTTAGGGTTAGGGTTAGGGTTAGGGTTAGGGTTAGGGTTAGGGTTAGGATGAATGAACACTACAAGAACAATCCAAGATTAGGGTTAGGGTTAGGGTTAGGGTTAGGGTTAGGGTGAATGAACACCGCAAGAACAATCCAAGATTAGGGTTAGGGTTAGGGTTAGGGTTAGGGTGAATGAACACCGCAAGAACAATCCAAGAATAGGGTTAGGGTTAGGGTTAGGGTTAGGGTTAGGGTTAGGGTTAGGATGAATGAACACCACAAGAACAATCCAAGATTAGGGTTAGGGTTAGGGTTAGGGTTAGGGTTAGGGTTAGGGTTAGGGTTGGGGTTAGGGTTAGGGTTAGGGTTAGGGTTAGGGTTAGGGTTAGGGTTAGGGTTAGGGTTAGGGTTAGGGCTAGGGTTAGGGTAAGGGTTAGGGTTAGGGTTAGGGTGAATCAACACCGCACGAACAATCCAAGAATAGGGTTAGGGTTAGGGTTAGGGTTAGGGTTAGGGTTAGGGTTAGGGTTAGGGTTAGGGTTAGGGTGAATGAACACCGCAAGAACAATCCAAGAATAGGGTTAGGGTTAGGGTTAGGGTTAGGGTTAGGGTTAGGGTTAGGGTTAGGGTTAGGGTTAGGGTTAGGGTTAGGATGAATGAACACCACAAGAACAATCCAAGATTAGGGTTAGGGTTAGGGTTAGGGTTAGGGTTAGGGTTAGGGTTAGGGTAAGGGTTGGGGTTAGGGTTGGGGTTAGGGTTAGGGTTAGGGTTAGGGTTAGGGTTAGGGTTAGGGTTAGGGTAAGGGTTGGGGTTAGGGTTGGGGTTAGGGTTAGGGTTAGGGTTAGGGTTACGGTTAGGGTTACGGTTAGGGTTAGGGTTAGGGTTAGGGTTAGGGTTAGGGTTAGGGTTAGGATGAATGAACACCGCAAGAACAATCCAAGATAAGGGTTAGTGTTAGTGTTAGTGTTAGTGTTAGTGTTAGGGATAGGGTTAGGGTTAGGGTTACGGTTAGGGTTAGGGTTAGGGTTAGGGTTAGGATGAATGAACACCGCAAGAACAATCCACGATTAGGGTTAGGGTTAGTGTTAGTGTTAGGGTTAGGGTTAGGGTTAGGGTTAGGGTTAGGGTTAGGGTTAGGGTTAGAGTTAGGGTTAGGGTTAGGGTTAGGTTTAGGATGAATGAACACCGCAAGAACAATCCAAGATTAGGGTTAGGGTTAGGGTTAGGGTTAGGGTTAGGGTTAGGGTTAGGGTTAGGGTTAGGATGAATGAACACTACAAGAACAATCCAAGATTAGGGTTAGGGTTAGGGTTAGGGTGAATGAACACCGCAAGAACAATCCAAGATTAGGGTTAGGGTTAGGGTTAGGGTTAGGGTTAGGGTTAGGGTTAGGGTTAGGGTTAGGGTTAGGGTTAGGGTGAATGAACACCGCAAGAACAATCCAAGAATAGGGTTAGGGTTAGGGTTAGGGTTAGGGTTAGGGTTAGGGTTAGGGTTAGGGTTAGGGTTAGGGTTAGAGTTAGGGTTAGGGTTAGGTTTAGGATGAATGAACACCGCAAGAACAATCCAAGATTAGGGTTAGGGTTAGGGTTAGGGTTAGGGTTAGGGTTAGGGTTAGGGTTAGGGTTAGGGTTAGGGTTAGGGTTAGGGTTAGGGTTAGGGTTAGGGTTAGGATGAATGAACACTACAAGAACAATCCAAGATTAGGGTTAGGGTTAGGGTTAGGGTTAGGGTTAGGGTGAATGAACACCGCAAGAACAATCCAAGATTAGGGTTAGGGTTAGGGTTAGGGTTAGGGTGAATGAACACCGCAAGAACAATCCAAGAATAGGGTTAGGGTTAGGGTTAGGGTTAGGGTGAATGAACACCGCAAGAACAATCCAAGATTAGGGTTAGGGTTAGGGTTAGGGTTAGGGTTAGGGTTAGGGTTAGGGTTAGGGTTAGGGTTAGGGTTAGGGTTAGGATGAATGAACACCACAAGAACAATCCAAGATTAGGGTTAGGGTTAGGGTTAGGGTTAGGGTTAGGGTTAGGGTTAGGGTTAGGGTTAGGGTTAGGGTTAGGGTTAGGGTTAGGGTAAAGGTAAGGGTTAGGGTTTGGGTTAGGGTGAATGAACACCGCAAGAACAATCCAAGATAAGGCTTAGTGTTAGGTTTAGGGTTAGGGTTAGGGTTAGCGTTAGGGTTAGGGTGAATGAACACCGCAAGAACAATCCAAGAATAGGGTTAGGGTTAGGGTTAGGGTTAGGGTTAGGGTTAGGGTTAGGGTTAGGGTTAGGGTTAGGGTTAGGGTTAGAGTGAATGAACACCGGAAGAACAATCCAAGAATAGGGTTAGGGTTAGGGTTAGGGTTAGGGTTAGGGTTAGGGTTAGGGTTAGGGTTAGGGTTAGGGTTAGAGTTAGGGTTAGGGTTAGGTTTAGGATGAATGAACACCGCAAGAACAATCCAAGATTAGGGTTAGGGTTAGGGTTAGGGTTAGGGTTAGGGTTAGGGTTAGGGTTAGGGTTAGGATGAATGAACACTACAAGAACAATCCAAGATTAGGGTTAGGGTTAGGGTTAGGGTTAGGGTTAGGGTGAATGAACACCGCAAGAACAATCCAAGATTAGGGTTAGGGTTAGGGTTAGGGTTAGGGTTAGGGTGAATGAACACCGCAAGAACAATCCAAGAATAGGGTTAGGGTTAGGGTTAGGGTTAGGGTGAATGAACACCGCAAGAACAATCCAAGATTAGGGTTAGGGTTAGGGTTAGGGTTAGGGTTAGGGTTAGGGTTAGGGTTAGGGTTAGGGTTAGGGTTAGGATGAATGAACACCACAAGAACAATCCAAGATTAGGGTTAGGGTTAGGGTTAGGGTTAGGGTTAGGGTTAGGGTTAGGGTTAGGGTTAGGGTTAGGGTAAAGGTAAGGGTTAGGGTTTGGGTTAGGGTGAATGAACACCGCAAGAACAATCCAAGATAAGGCTTAGTGTTAGGTTTAGGTTTAGGGTTAGGGTTAGGGTTAGGGTTAGGGTGAATGAACACCGCAAGAACAATCCAAGATAAGTGTTAGTGTTAGGTTTAGGGTTAGGGTTAGGGTTAGCGTTAGGGTTAGGGTGAATGAACACCGCAAGAACAATCCAAGAATAGGGTTAGGGTTAGGGTTAGGGTTAGGGTTAGGGTTAGGGTTAGGGTTAGGGTTAGGGTTAGAGTGAATGAACACCGGAAGAACAATCCAAGAATAGGGTTAGGGTTAGGGTTAGGGTTAGGGTTAGGGTTAGGGTTAGGGTTAGGGTTAGGGTTAGGGTTAGGGTTAGGATGAATGAACACTACAAGAACAATCCAAGATTAGGGTTAGGGTTAGGGTTAGGGTTAGGGTAAGGGTTAGGGTTAGGGTTAGGGTTAGGGTTAGGGTTAGGGTTAGGGTTAGGGTGAATGAACACCGCAAGAACAATCTAAGATTAGGGTTAGGGTTAGGGTTAGGGTTAGGGTTAGGGTTAGGGTTAGGGTTAGGGTTAGGGTTAGGGTTAGGGTGAATGAACACCGCAAGAACAATCCAAGATTAGGGTTAGGGTTAGGGTTAGGGTTAGGGTTAGGGTTAGGGTTAGGGTTAGGGTTAGGGTTAGGGTTAGGGTTAGGGTGAATGAACACCGCAAGAGCAATCCAAGATTAGGGTTAGGGTAAGGGTTAGGGTTAGGGTTAGGGTTAGTTTTAGGGTTAGGGTTAGGGTTAGGGTTAGGGTTAGGGTTAGGGTTAGGGTTAGGGTTAGGGTTAGGGTTTGGGTTTGGGTTAGGGTTAGGGTGAATGAACACCCCAAGAACAATCCAAGATAAGGGTTAGTGTTAGGTTTAGGGTTAGGGTTAGGGTTAGGGTTACGGTTAGGGTTAGGGTTAGGGTTAGGATGAATGAACACCGCAAGAACAATCCAAGATTAGGGTTAGGGTTAGGGTTAGGGTTAGGGTTAGGGTTAGGGTTAGGGTTAGGATGAATGAACACTACAAGAACAATCCAAGATTAGGGTTAGGGTTAGGGTTAGGGTTAGGGTTAGGGTTAGGGTTAGGGTGAATGAACACCGCAAGAACAATCCAAGATTAGGGTTAGTGTTAGTGTTAGGGTTAGGGTTAGGGTTAGGGTTAGGGTTAGGATGAATGAACACCACAAAAACAATCCAAGATTAGGGTTAGGGTTAGGGTTAGGGTTAGGGTTAGGGTTAGGGTTAGGGTTAGGGTTAGGGTTAGGGTGAATGAACACTGCAAGAACAATCCAAGAATAGGGTTAGGGTTAGGGTTAGGGTTAGGGTTAGGGTTAGGGTTAGGGTTAGGGTTAGGGTTAGGGTTAGGATGAATGAACACCACAAGAACAATCCAAGATTAGGGTTAGGGTTAGGGTTAGGGTTAGGGTTAGGGTTAGGGTTAGGGTTAGGGTAAGGGTTGGGGTTAGGGTTGGGGTTAGGGTTAGGGTTAGGGTTAGGGTTAGGGTTAGGGTTAGGGTTAGGGTAAGGGTTGGGGTTAGGGTTGGGGTTAGGGTTAGGGTTAGGGTTAGGGTTACGGTTAGGGTTACGGTTAGGGTTAGGGTTAGGGTTAGGGTTAGGGTTAGGGTTAGGGTTAGGGTTAGGATGAATGAACACCGCAAGAACAATCCAAGATAAGGGTTAGTGTTAGTGTTAGTGTTAGTGTTAGTGTTAGGGATAGGGTTAGGGTTAGGGTTACGGTTAGGGTTAGGGTTAGGGTTAGGGTTAGGGTTAGGATGAATGAACACCGCAAGAACAATCCACGATTAGGGTTAGGGTTAGTGTTAGTGTTAGGGTTAGGGTTAGGGTTAGGGTTAGGGTTAGGGTTAGGGTTAGGGTTAGGGTTAGAGTTAGGGTTAGGGTTAGGGTTAGGTTTAGGATGAATGAACACCGCAAGAACAATCCAAGATTAGGGTTAGGGTTAGGGTTAGGGTTAGGGTTAGGGTTAGGGTTAGGGTTAGGGTTAGGATGAATGAACACTACAAGAACAATCCAAGATTAGGGTTAGGGTTAGGGTTAGGGTGAATGAACACCGCAAGAACAATCCAAGATTAGGGTTAGGGTTAGGGTTAGGGTTAGGGTTAGGGTTAGGGTTAGGGTTAGGGTTAGGGTTAGGGTTAGGGTGAATGAACACCGCAAGAACAATCCAAGAATAGGGTTAGGGTTAGGGTTAGGGTTAGGGTTAGGGTTAGGGTTAGGGTTAGGGTTAGGGTTAGAGTTAGGGTTAGGGTTAGGTTTAGGATGAATGAACACCGCAAGAACAATCCAAGATTAGGGTTAGGGTTAGGGTTAGGGTTAGGGTTAGGGTTAGGGTTAGGGTTAGGGTTAGGGTTAGGGTTAGGGTTAGGGTTAGGGTTAGGGTTAGGGTTAGGATGAATGAACACTACAAGAACAATCCAAGATTAGGGTTAGGGTTAGGGTTAGGGTTAGGGTTAGGGTGAATGAACACCGCAAGAACAATCCAAGATTAGGGTTAGGGTTAGGGTTAGGGTTAGGGTGAATGAACACCGCAAGAACAATCCAAGAATAGGGTTAGGGTTAGGGTTAGGGTTAGGGTGAATGAACACCGCAAGAACAATCCAAGATTAGGGTTAGGGTTAGGGTTAGGGTTAGGGTTAGGGTTAGGGTTAGGGTTAGGGTTAGGGTTAGGGTTAGGATGAATGAACACCACAAGAACAATCCAAGATTAGGGTTAGGGTTAGGGTTAGGGTTAGGGTTAGGGTTAGGGTTAGGGTTAGGGTTAGGGTTAGGGTTAGGGTTAGGGTTAGGGTAAAGGTAAGGGTTAGGGTTTGGGTTAGGGTGAATGAACACCGCAAGAACAATCCAAGATAAGGCTTAGTGTTAGGTTTAGGTTTAGGGTTAGGGTTAGCGTTAGGGTTAGGGTGAATGAACACCGCAAGAACAATCCAAGAATAGGGTTAGGGTTAGGGTTAGGGTTAGGGTTAGGGTTAGGGTTAGGGTTAGGGTTAGGGTTAGGGTTAGGGTTAGAGTGAATGAACACCGGAAGAACAATCCAAGAATAGGGTTAGGGTTAGGGTTAGGGTTAGGGTTAGGGTTAGGGTTAGGGTTAGGGTTAGGGTTAGGGTTAGAGTTAGGGTTAGGGTTAGGTTTAGGATGAATGAACACCGCAAGAACAATCCAAGATTAGGGTTAGGGTTAGGGTTAGGGTTAGGGTTAGGGTTAGGGTTAGGGTTAGGGTTAGGATGAATGAACACTACAAGAACAATCCAAGATTAGGGTTAGGGTTAGGGTTAGGGTTAGGGTTAGGGTGAATGAACACCGCAAGAACAATCCAAGATTAGGGTTAGGGTTAGGGTTAGGGTTAGGGTTAGGGTGAATGAACACCGCAAGAACAATCCAAGAATAGGGTTAGGGTTAGGGTTAGGGTTAGGGTGAATGAACACCGCAAGAACAATCCAAGATTAGGGTTAGGGTTAGGGTTAGGGTTAGGGTTAGGGTTAGGGTTAGGGTTAGGGTTAGGGTTAGGATGAATGAACACC
>NW_028113024.1:142500-145000 GCF_964234715.1 Podarcis melisellensis | reverse complement strand
GGGTTAGGGTTAGGGTTAGGATGAATGAACACCGCAAGAACAATCCAAGATTAGGGTTAGGGTTAGGGTTAGGGTTAGGGTTAGGGATAGGGTTAGGGTTAGGGTTAGGGTTAGGATGAATGAACACCACAAGAACAATCCAAGATTAGGGTTAGGGTTAGGGTTAGGGTTAGGGTTAGGGTTGGGGTCAGGGTTAGGGTTAGGGTTAGGGTTAGGGTTAGGGTTAGGGTTAGGGTTAGGGTTAGGGTTAGGGTTAGGGTTGGGGCTAGGGTTAGGGTTAGGGTTAGGATGAATGAACACCACAAGAACAATCCAAGATTAGGGTTAGGGTTAGGGTTAGGGTTAGTCTTAGGGTTAGGGTAAGGGTGAATGAACACCGCAAGAACAATCCAAGATTAGGGTTAGGGTTAGGGTTAGGGTTAGGGTTAGGGTTAGGGTTAGGGTTAGGGTTAGGGTTAAGGTTAAGGTTAAGGTTAGGGTTAGGGTTAGGGTTAGGGTTAGGGTTAGGGTTAGGGTTAGGGTTAGGGTTAGGGTGAATGAACACCGCAAGAACAATCCAAGATTAGGGTTAGGGTTAGGGTTAGGGTTAGGGTTAGGGTTAGGGTTAGGGTTAAGGTTAAGGTTAAGGTTAGGGTTAGGGTTAGGGTTAGGGTTAGGGTTAGGGTTAGGGTTAGGGTTAGGGTTAGGGTTAGGGTGAATGAACACCGCAAGAACAATCCAAGAACAGGGTTAGGGTTAGGGTTAGGGTTAGGGTTAGGGTTAGAGTTAGGGTTAGGGTTAGGGTTAGGTTTAGGATGAATGAACACCGCAAGAACAATCCAAGATTAGGGTTAGGGTTAGGGTTAGGGTTAGGGTTAGGGTTAGGGTTAGGGTTAGGATGAATGAACACTATAAGAACAATCCAAGATTAGGGTTAGGGTTAGGGTTAGGGTTAGGGTGAATGAACACCGCAAGAACAATCCAAGATTAGGGTTAGGGTTAGGGTTAGGGTTAGGGTTAGGGTTAGGGTTAGGGTTAGGGTTAGGGTTAGGGTTAGGGTTAGGGTTAGGGTTAGGGTTAGAGTGAATGAACACCGGAAGAACAATCCAAGAATAGGGTTAGGGTTAGGGTTAGGGTTAGGGTTAGGGTTAGGGTTAGGATGAATGAACACTACAAGAACAATCCAAGATTAGGGTTAGGGTTAGGGTTAGGGTTAGGGTTAGGGTTAGGGTTAGGGTTAGGGTTAGGGTGAATGAACACCGCAAGAACAATCCAAGATTAGGGTTAGGGTTAGGGTTAGGGTTAGGGTTAGGGTTAGGGTTAGGGTTAGGGTTAGGGTTAGGGTTAGGGTTAGGGTTAGGGTTAGGGTTAGGGTTAGGGTGAATGAACACCGCAAGAGCAATCCAAGATTAGGGTTAGGGTAAGGGTTAGGGTTAGGGTTAGGGTTAGGGTTAGGGTTAGGGTTAGGGTTAGGATGAATGAACACCGCAAGAACAATCCAAGATTAGGGTTAGTGTTAGTGTTAGGTTTAGGGTTAGGGTTAGGGTTAGCGTTAGGGTTAGGGTTAGGGTTAGGGTTAGGATGAATGAACACCGCAAGAACAATCCAAGATTAGGGTTAGGGTTAGGGTTAGGGTTAGGGTTAGGGTTAGGGTTAGGGTTAGGGTTAGGGTTAGGATGAATGAACACCACAAGAACAATCCAAGATTAGGGTTAGGGTTAGGGTTAGGGTTAGGGTTAGGGTTAGGGTTGGGGTTAGGGTTAGGGTTAGGGTTAGGGTTAGGGTTAGGGTTAGGGTTAGGGTTAGGGTTAGGGTTAGGGTTAGGATGAATGAACACCACAAGAACAATCCAAGATTAGGGTTAGGGTTAGGGTTAGTCTTAGGGTTAGGGTTAGGGTGAATGAACACCGCAAGAACAATCCAAGTTTAGGGTTAGGGTTAGGGTTAGGGTTAGGGTTAGGGTTAGGGTTAGGGTTAGGGTTAGGGTTAGGGTTAAGGTTAAGGTTAGGGTTAGGATTAGGGTTAGGGTTAGGGTTAGGGTTAGGGTTAGGGTTAGGGTGAATGAACACCGCAAGAACAATCCAAGAACAGGGTTAGGGTTAGGGTTAGGGTTAGGGTTAGGGTTAGGGTTAGGGTTAGGGTTAGGATGAATGAACACCGCAAGAACAACCCAAGATTAGGGTTAGGGTTAGGGTTAGGGTTAGGGTTAGGGTTAGGGTTAGGGTTAGGGTTAGGATGAATGAACACCACAAGAACAATCCAAGATTAGGGTTAGGGTTAGGGTTAGGGTTGGGCTTAGGGTTAGGGTTAGGGTTAGGGTTAGGGTTAGGGTTAGGGTTAGGGTTAGGGTTAGGGTTAGGGTGAATGAACACCGCAAGAACAATCCAAGATTAGGGTTAGGGTTAGGGTTAGGGTTAGGGTTAGGGTTAGGGTTAGGGTTAGGGTTAGGGTTAGGGTTAGGGTTAGGGTTAGGGTTAGGGTTAGGGTTAGGGTGAATGAACACCGCAAGAGCAATCCAAGA
>NW_028113024.1:130000-137500 GCF_964234715.1 Podarcis melisellensis | reverse complement strand
TTAAACATAATGATATATCTTCCATTTTATCGTGATATCTGGTCTCTAAACGTTTCAGTCCAAATCCATTGTTTTAGTTTCAACACAATAAAATTATTTCATTACACCACTTCTGTCTTGTTGTTCCTTATTTTCCAATTCAAAAAATTAACCGATGCTGAAGCTGTAATTTCCTAAAAAGGAGCATTTTTTAACATTCATACAACTTATAATGCTTTTTTAAATAATCCTTGAACTTTTCCCAAACTTCCTCCGTTTCTTCTTCTCCCGAGTCTCGGATTCTGCCAGTCATTTCAGCCAGTTCCATATAGTCCATCAGCTGCGTCTGCCATTCTTCCAATGTGGGTAGATTTTGTGTCTTCCAGTGCTTTGCCATCAAGATCCTTGCTGCTGTAGTAGCGTACATAAAGAAAATTCTATCTTTCTTTGCCACCCTCTGGTCCACCATGCCCAGGAGGAAGGCCTCCGGTTTCTTGGGTAAGGTAAATCTAAGCACCTTTTTTAGTTCATTATGTATCATCTCCCAGAAGGCCTTCACCTTCGGGCAGGTCCACCAGAGGTGTAAGAATGTCCCTTCCTCCTCTTTACATTTCCAACATTTGTTGTCAGACAGGTGATATATCTTTGCAAGCTTGACTGGGGTCATGTACCACCGGTATGTCATTTTCATAATATTTTCCTTCAGGGCACTACATGCCGTAAATTTCATTCCGGTGTTCCATAACCTTTCCCAGTCTTCAAACATAATGTTGTGCCCCAAATCCTGCGCCCACTTTATCATGGAGGATTTAACAATCTCATCCTGTGTATTCCATTTAAGCAACAAGTTGTACATTCTCGAAATTAACTTAGATTTTGGCTAAAGCAGCTTAGGGTTAGGGTTAGGTTTAGGGTTAGGGTTAGGGTTAGGGTTAGGGTTAGGGTTAGGGTGAATGAACACCGCAAGAAATATCCAAGATTTGGGTTAGGGTTAGGGTTAGGGTTAGGGTTAGGGTTAGGGTTAGGGTTAAGGTTAGGGTTAGGGTTAGGGTTAGGGTTAGGGTTAGGGTTAGGGTTAGGGTAAGGGTGAATGAACACCGCAAGAGCAATCCAAGATTAGGGTTTGGGTAAGGGTTAGGGTTAGGGTTAGGGTTAGGGTTAGGGTTAGGGTTAGTTTTAGGGTTAGGGTTAGGGTTCGGGTTCGGGTTCGGGTTAGGGTTGGGGTTAGGGTTAGGGTTAGGGTTAGGGTTAGGGTTAGGGTTAGGGTTAGGGTTAGGATGAATGAACACCGCAAGAACAATCCAAGATTAGGGTTAGGGTTAGGGTTAGGGTTAGGGTTAGGGTTAGGGTTAGGGTTAGGGTTAGGGTTAGGGTTAGGATTAGGGTTAGGGATAGGGTTAGGATGAATGAACACTACAAGAACAATCCAAGATTAGGGTTAGGGTTAGGGTTAGGGTTAGGGTTAGGGTTAGGGTTAGGGTTAGGGTTAGGGTTAGGGTTCAGGTTAGGGTTAGGGTTAGGGTTAGGGTTAGGGTTAGGGTTAGGGTGAATGAACACCACAAGAACAATGCAAGATTAGGGTTAGGGTTAGGGTTAGGGTTAGGGTTAGGGTTAGGGTTAGGGTTAGGGTTAGGGTGAATGAACACCGCAAGAACAATCCAAGAATAGGGTTAGGGTTAGGGTTAGGATGAATGAACACCGCAAGAACAATCCAAGATTAGGGTTAGGGTTAGGGTTAGGGTTAGGGTTAGGGTTAGGGTTAGGGTTAGGGTTAGGGTTAGGGTTAGGATGAATGAACACCACAAAAACAATCCAAGATTAGGGTCAGGGTTAGGGTGAGGGTTAGGGTTAGGGTGAATGAACACCGCAAGAACAATCCAAGATTAGGGTTAGGGTTAGGGTTAGGGTTAGGGTTAGGGTTAGGGTTAGGGTTAGGGTTAGGGTTAGGGTTAGGGTGAATGAACAACACAAGAACAATCCAAGATTAGGGTTAGGGATAGGGTTAGGGTTAGGGTTAGGGTTAGGGTTAGGGTTAGGGTTAGGGTTAGGGTAAGGGTAAGGGTAAGGGTAAGGGTTAGGGTTAGGGTTAGGGTTAGGGTAAATGAACACCACAAGAACAATCCAAGAATAGGGTTAGGGTTAGGGTTAGGGTTAGGGTTAGGGTTAGGGTTAGGGTTAGTATGAATGAACACCAGAAGAACAATCCAAGATTAGGGTTAGGGTTAGGGTTAGGGTTAGGGTTAGGGTTAGGGTTAGGGTTAGGGTGAATGAAAACCGCAAGAACAATCCAAGATTAGGGTTAGGGTTAGGGTTAGGGTTAGGGTTAGGGTTAGGGTTAGGGTTAGGGTTAGGGTAAGGGTTAGGATGAATGAACACCGCAAGAACAATCTAAGATTAGGGTTAGGGTTAGGGTTACGGTTAGGATGAATGAACACTACAAGAACAATCCAAGATTAGGGTTAGGGTTAGGGTTAGGGTTAGGGTTAGGGTTAGGGTTAGGGTTAGGGTTAGGGTTAGGGTTAGGGTTAGGGTTAGGGTTAGGGTTAGGGTTAGGGTTAGGGTTAGGGTTAGGGTTAGGGTTCGGGTTCGGGTTCGGGTTCGGGTTCGGGTTAGGGTTAGGGTTAGGGTGAATGAACACCGCAAGAACAATCCAAGATCAGGGTTAGGGTTAGGGTTAGGGTTAGGATGAATGAACACCACAAGAACAATCCAAGATTAGGGTTAGGGTTAGGGTTAGGGTTAGGGTTAGGGTTAGGGTTAGGGTTAGGGTTAGGGTTAGGGTTAGGGTTAGGGTTAGGGTTAGGGTTAGGGTGAATGAACACCGCAAGAACAATCCAAGATTAGGGTTAGGGTTAGGGTTAGGGTTAGGGTTAGGATGAATGAACACCACAAGAACAATCCAAGATTAGGGTTAGGGTTAGGGTTAGGGTTAGGGAGAATGAACACCGCAAGAACAATCCAAGAATAGGGATAGGGTTAGGGTTAGGGTTAGGGTGAATGAACACCGCAAGAACAATCCAAGAATAGGGTTAGGGTTAGGGTTAGGGTTAGGGTTAGGGTTAGGGTTAGGGTTAGGGTTAGGGTTAGGGTGAATGAACACCGGAAGAACAATCCGAGAATAGGGTTAGGGTTAGGGTTAGGTTTGGGTTAGGGTTAGGGTAAGGATGAATGAACACCGCAAGAACAATCCAAGATTAGGGTTAGGGTTAGGGTTAGGGTTAGGGTTAGGGTTAGGGTTAGGGTTAGGGTTAGGGTTAGGGTTAGGGTTAGGGTTAGGGTTAGGATGAATGAACACTACAAGAACAATCCAAGATTAGGGTTAGGGATAGGGTTAGGGTTAGGGTTAGGGTTAGGGTTAGGGTTAGGGTTAGGGTTAGGATGAATGAACACCACAAGAACAATCCAAGATTAGGGTTAGGGTTAGGGTTAGGGTTAGGGTTAGGGTTAGGGTTAGGGTTAGGGTTGGGGTTAGGGTTAGGGTTAGGGTTAGGGTTAGGGTTAGGGTTAGGGTTAGGGTTGGGGTTGGGGTTAGGGTTAGGGTTAGGGTTAGGGTTAGGGTTAGGATGAATGAACACCGCAAGAACAATCCAAGATTAGGGTTAGGTTTAGGGTTAGGGTTAGGGTGAATGAACACCGCAAGAAATATCCAAGATTTGGGTTAGGGTTAGGGTTAGGGTTAGGGTTAGGGTTAAGGTTAGGGTTAGGGTTAGGGTTAGGGTTAGGGTTAGGGTTAGGGTGAATGAACACTGCAAGAGCAATCCAAGATTAGGGTTTGGGTAAGGGTTAGGGTTAGGGTTAGGGTTACGGTTAGTTTTAGGGTTAGGGTTAGGGTTCGGGTTCGGGTTAGGGTTAGGGTTAGGGTTAGGGTTGGGGTTAGGGTTAGGGTTAGGGTTAGGGTTAGGGTTAGGGTTAGGATGAATGAACACCGCAAGAACAATCCAAGATTAGGGTTAGGGTTAGGGTTAGGGTTAGGGTTAGGGTTAGGGTTAGGGTTAGGGTTAGGGTTAGGGTTAGGATTAGGGATAGGGATAGGGTTAGGATGAATGAACACTACAAGAACAATCCAAGATTAGGGTTAGGGTTAGGGTTAGGGTTAGGGTTAGGGTTAGGGTTAGGGTTAGGGTTAGGGTTAGGGTGAATGAACACCACAAGAACAATGCAAGATTAGGGTTAGGGTTAGGGTTAGGGTTAGGGTTAGGGTTAGGGTTAGGGTGAATGAACACCGCAAGAACAATCCAAGAATAGGGTTAGGGTTAGGGTTAGGATGAATGAACACCGCAAGAACAATCCAAGATTAGGGTTAGGGTTAGGGTTAGGGTTAGGGTTAGGGTTAGGGTTAGGGTTAGGGTTAGGGTTAGGGTTAGGATGAATGAACACCACAAAAACAATCCAAGATTAGGGTTAGGGTTAGGGTTAGGGTTAGGGTGAATGAACACCGCAAGAACAATCCAAGATTAGGGTTAGGGTTAGGGTTAGGGTTAGGGTTAGGGTTAGGGTTAGGGTTAGGGTTAGGGTTAGGGTGAATGAACAACACAAGAACAATCCAAGATTAGGGTTAGGGATAGGGTTAGGGTTAGGGTTAGGGTTAGGGTTAGGGTTAGGGTAAGGGTAAGGGTAAGGGTTAGGGTTAGGGTTAGGGTTAGGGTAAATGAACACCACAAGAACAATCCAAGAATAGGGTTAGGGTTAGGGTTAGGGTTAGGGTTAGGGTTAGGGTTAGGGTTAGGGTTAGGGTTAGGGTTAGGGTTAGGGTTAGGGTTCGGGTTAGGGTTAGGGTTAGGGTTAGGGTGAATGAACACCGCAAGAACAATCCAAGATCAGGGTTAGGGTTAGGGTTAGGGTTAGGGTTAGGATGAATGAACACCACAAGAACAATCCAAGATTAGGGTTAGGGTTAGGGTTAGGGTTAGGGTTAGGGTTAGGGTTAGGGTTAGGGTGAATGAACACCGCAAGAACAATCCAAGATTAGGGTTAGGGTTAGGGTTAGGGTTAGGGTTAGGGTTAGGGTTAGGGTTAGGATGAATGAACACCACAAGAACAATCCAAGATTAGGGTTAGGGTTAGGGTTAGGGTTAGGGTGAATGAACACCGCAAGAACAATCCAAGAATAGGGATAGGGTTAGGGTTAGGGTTAGGGTGAATGAACACCGCAAGAACAATCCAAGATTAGGGTTAGGGTTAGGGTTAGGGTTAGGGTTAGGGTTAGGGTTAGGGTTAGGGTTAGGGTTAGGGTTAGGGTTAGGGTTAGGGTTAGGATGAATGAACACCACAAAAACAATCCAAGATTAGGGTTAGGGTTAGGGTTAGGGTTAGGGTTAGGGTTAGGGTTAGGGTTAGGGTTAGGGTTAGGGTTAGGGTTAGGATGAATGAACACCACAAAAACAATCCAAGATTAGGGTTAGGGTTAGGGTTAGGGTTAGGGTGAATGAACACCGCAAGAACAATCCAAGATTAGGGTTAGGGTTAGGGTTAGGGTTAGGGTTAGGGTTAGGGTTAGGGTTAGGGTTAGGGTTAGGGTGAATGAACAACACAAGAACAATCCAAGATTAGGGTTAGGGATAGGGTTAGGGTTAGGGTTAGGGTTAGGGTTAGGGTTAGGGTTAGGGTAAGGGTAAGGGTAAGGGTTAGGGTTAGGGTTAGGGTTAGGGTAAATGAACACCACAAGAACAATCCAAGAATAGGGTTAGGGTTAGGGTTAGGGTTAGGGTTAGGGTTAGGGTTAGGGTTAGGGTTAGGGTTAGGGTTAGGGTTAGGGTTAGGGTTCGGGTTAGGGTTAGGGTTAGGGTTAGGGTGAATGAACACCGCAAGAACAATCCAAGATCAGGGTTAGGGTTAGGGTTAGGGTTAGGATGAATGAACACCACAAGAACAATCCAAGATTAGGGTTAGGGTTAGGGTTAGGGTTAGGGTTAGGGTTAGGGTTAGGGTTAGGGTGAATGAACACCGCAAGAACAATCCAAGATTAGGGTTAGGGTTAGGGTTAGGGTTAGGGTTAGGGTTAGGGTTAGGGTTAGGGTTAGGGTTAGGGTTAGGATGAATGAACACCACAAGAACAATCCAAGATTAGGGTTAGGGTTAGGGTTAGGGTTAGGGTGAATGAACACCGCAAGAACAATCCAAGAATAGGGATAGGGTTAGGGTTAGGGTTAGGGTGAATGAACACCGCAAGAACAATCCAAGAATAGGGTTAGGGTTAGGGTTAGGGTTAGGGTTAGGGTTAGGGTTAGGGTTAGGGTTAGGGTTAGGGTGAATGAACACCGGAAGAACAATCCGAGAATAGGGTTAGGGTTAGGGTTAGGGTTAGGGTTAGGGTTAGGGTTAGGGTTAGGGTTAGGGTTAGGGTTAGGGTTAGGATTAGGGTTAGGGATAGGGTTAGGATGAATGAACACTACAAGAACAATCCAAGATTAGGGTTATGGTTAGGGTTAGGGTTAGGGTTAGGGTTAGGGTTAGGGTTAGGGTTAGGGTTAGGGTTAGGGTTAGGGTTAGGGTTAGGGTGAATGAACACCACAAGAACAATGCAAGATTAGGGTTAGGGTTAGGGTTAGGGTTAGGGTTAGGGTTAGGGTTAGGGTTAGGGTTAGGGTTAGGATGAATGAACACCACAAGAACAATCCAAGATTAGGGTTAGGGTTAGGGTTAGGGTTAGGGTTAGGGTTAGGGTTAGGGTTAGGGCTAGGGTTAGGGTGAATGAACAACGCAAGAACAATCCAAGATTAGGGTTAGGGTTAGGGTTAGGGTTAGGGTTAGGGTTAGGGTTAGGGTTAGGGTTAGGTTTAGGGTGAATGAACACCGCAAGAAATATCCAAGATTTGGGTTAGGGTTAGGGTTAGGGTTAAGGTTAGGGTTAGGGTTAGGGTTAGGGTTAGGGTTAGGGTTAGGGTTAGGGTGAATGAACACCGCAAGAGCAATCCAAGATTAGGGTTTGGGTAAGGGTTAGGGTTAGGGTTAGGGTTAGGGTTAGGGTTAGGGTTAGGGTTAGTTTTAGGGTTAGGGTTAGGGTTAGGGTTAGGGTTAGGGTTAGGGTTGGGGTTAGGGTTAGGGTTAGGGTTAGGGTTAGGGTTAGGGTTAGGGTTAGGGTTAGGGTTAGGGTTAGGATGAATGAACACCGCAAAAACAATCCAAGATTAGGGTTAGGGTTAGGGTTAGGGTTAGGGTTAGGGTTGGGGTTAGGGTTAGGGTTAGGGTTAGGGTTAGGGTTAGGGTTAGGGTTAGGGTTGGGGTTGGGGTTAGGGTTAGGGTTAGGGTTAGGGTTAGGGTTAGGATGAATGAACACCGCAAGAAATATCCTAGATTTGGGTTAGGGTTAGGGTTAGGGTTAGGGTTAGGGTTAAGGTTAGGGTTAGGGTTAGGGTTAGGGTTAGGGTTAGGGTTAGGGTTAGGGTTAGGGTGAATGAACACCGCAAGAGCAATCCAAGATTAGGGTTTGGGTAAGGGTTAGGGTTAGGGTTAGGGTTAGGGTTAGTTTTAGGGTTAGGGTTAGGGTTAGGGTTAGGGTTAGGGTTAGGGTTAGGGTTAGGG
>NW_028113024.1:122500-125000 GCF_964234715.1 Podarcis melisellensis | reverse complement strand
GGGTTAGGGTTAGGGTTAGGGTTAGGGTGAATGAACACCGGAAGAACAATCCGAGAATAGGGTTAGGGTTAGGGTTAGGGTTAGGGTTAGGGTTAGGGTTAGGGTTAGGGTTAGAGTTAGGTTTAGGGTTAGGGTTAGGGTTAGGATGAATGAACACCGCAAGAACAATCCAAGATTAGGGTTAGGGTTAGGGTTAGGGTTAGGGTTAGGGTTAGGGTTAGGGTTAGGGTTAGGGTTAGGGTTAGGGTTAGGATGAATGAACACTACAAGAACAATCCAAGATTAGGGTTAGGGTTAGGGTTAGGGTTAGGGTTAGGGTTAGGGTTAGGGTTAGGGTTAGGATGAATGAACACCACAAGAACAATCCAAGATTAGGGTTAGGGTTAGGGTTAGGGTTAGGGTTAGGGTTAGGGTTAGGGTTGGGGTTAGGGTTAGGGTTAGGGTTAGGGTTAGGGTTAGGGTTGGGGTTGGGGTTAGGGTTAGGGTTAGGGTTAGGGTTAGGGTTAGGGTTAGGATGAATGAACACCGCAAGAACAATCCAAGATTAGGGTTAGGTTTAGGGTTAGGGTTAG
This sequence comes from Podarcis melisellensis, assembly GCF_964234715.1. Classification (NCBI taxonomy): domain Eukaryota; kingdom Metazoa; phylum Chordata; class Lepidosauria; order Squamata; family Lacertidae; genus Podarcis; species Podarcis melisellensis. Next base: position 124,428 of record NW_028113024.1, on the reverse strand, counting down.
GGTTAGGGTGAATGAACACCGCAAGAAATATCCAAGATTTGGGTTAGGGTTAGGGTTAGGGTTAGGGTTAGGGTTAGGGTTAGGGTTAGGGTTAGGGTTAAGGTTAGGGTTAGGGTTAGGGTTAGGGTTAGGGTGAATGAACACTGCAAGAGCAATCCAAGATTAGGGTTTGGGAAAGGGTTAGGGTTAGGGTTAGGGTTAGGGTTAGGGTTAGGGTTACGGTTAGTTTTAGGGTTAGGGTTAGGGTTAGGGTTAGGGTTCGGGTTCGGGTTAGGGTTAGGGTTGGGGTTAGGGTTAGGGTTAGGGTTAGGGTTAGGGTTAGGGTTAGGGTTAGGGTTAGGATGAATGAACACCGCAAGAACAATCCAAGATTAGGGTTAGGGTTAGGGTTAGGGTTAGGGTTAGGGTTAGGGTTAGGGTTAGGGTTAGGGTTAGGGTTAGGATTAGGGATAGGGATAGGGTTAGGATGAATGAACACTACAAGAACAATCCAAGATTAGGGTTAGGGTTAGGGTTAGGGTTAGGGTTAGGGTTAGGGTTAGGGTTAGGGTTAGGGTTAGGGTTAGGGTTAGGGTGAATGAACACCACAAGAACAATGCAAGATTAGGGTTAGGGTTAGGGTTAGGGTTAGGGTTAGGGTGAATGAACACCGCAAGAACAATCCAAGAATAGGGTTAGGGTTAGGGTTAGGATGAATGAACACCGCAAGAACAATCCAAGATTAGGGTTAGGGTTAGGGTTAGGGTTAGGGTTAGGGTTAGGGTAAATGAACACCACAAGAACAATCCAAGATTAGGGTTAGGGTTAGGGTTAGGGTTAGGGTGAATGAACACCGCAAGAACAATCCAAGATTAGGGTTAGGGTTAGGGTTAGGGTTAGGGTTAGGGTTAGGGTTAGGGTGAATGAACAACACAAGAACAATCCAAGATTAGGGTTAGGGATAGGGTTAGGGTTAGGGTTAGGGTTAGGGTTAGGGTTAGGGTTAGGGTAAGGGTAAGGGTAAGGGTTAGGGTTAGGGTTAAGTTTAGGGTAAATGAACACCACAAGAACAATCCAAGAATAGGGTTAGGGTTAGGGTTAGGGTTAGGGTTAGGGTTAGGGTTAGGGTTAGGGTTAGGGTTAGGGTTAGTATGAAAGAACACCAGAAGAACAATCCAAGATTAGGGTTAGGGTTAGGGTTAGGGTTAGGGTTAGGGTTAGGGTTAGGGTTAGGGTGAATGAAAACCGCAAGAACAATCCAAGATTAGGGTTAGGGTTAGGGTTAGGGTTAGGGTTAGGGTTAGGGTTAGGGTTAGGGTTAGGGTAAGGGTTAGGATGAATGAACACCGCAAGAACAATCTAAGATTAGGGTTAGGGTTAGGGTTACGGTTAGGATGAATGAACACTACAAGAACAATCCAAGATTAGGGTTAGGGTTAGGGTTAGGGTTAGGGTTAGGGTTAGGGTTAGGGTTAGGGTTCGGGTTAGGGTTCGGGTTCGGGTTCGGGTTAGGGTGAATGAACACCGCAAGAACAATCCAAGATCAGGGTTAGGGTTAGGGTTAGGGTTAGGATGAATGAACACCACAAGAACAATCCAAGATTAGGGTTAGGGTTAGGGTTAGGGTTAGGGTTAGGGTTAGGGTTAGGGTTAGGGTTAGGGTTAGGGTTAGGGTGAATGAACAACGCAAGAACAATCCAAGATTAGGGTTAGGGTTAGGGTTAGGGTTAGGGTTAGGGTTAGGGTTAGGGTTAGGGTTAGGGTTAGGGTTAGGATGAATGAACACCACAAGAACAATCCAAGATTAGGGTTAGGGTTAGGGTTAGGGTTAGGGTTAGGGTTAGGGTTAGGGTGAATGAACACCGCAAGAACAATCCAAGAATAGGGATAGGGTTAGGGTTAGCGTTAGGGTGAATGAACACCGCAAGAACAATCCAAGAATAGGGTTA
>NW_028113024.1:107500-112500 GCF_964234715.1 Podarcis melisellensis | reverse complement strand
GGGTTAGGGTTAGGGTAAGGGTTAGGATGAATGAACACCGCAAGAACAATCTAAGATTAGGGTTAGGGTTAGGGTTACGGTTAGGATGAATGAACACTACAAGAACAATCCAAGATTAGGGTTAGGGTTAGGGTTAGGGTTAGGGTTAGGGTTAGGGTTAGGGTTAGGGTTAGGGTTAGGGTTCGGGTTAGGGTTCGGGTTCGGGTTCGGGTTAGGGTGAATGAACACCGCAAGAACAATCCAAGATCAGGGTTAGGGTTAGGGTTAGGGTTAGGATGAATGAACACCACAAGAACAATCCAAGATTAGGGTTAGGGTTAGGGTTAGGGTTAGGGTTAGGGTTAGGGTTAGGGTTAGGGTTAGGGTTAGGGTGAATGAACAACGCAAGAACAATCCAAGATTAGGGTTAGGGTTAGGGTTAGGGTTAGGGTTAGGGTTAGGGTTAGGGTTAGGGTTAGGGTTAGGGTTAGGGTTAGGATGAATGAACACCACAAGAACAATCCAAGATTAGGGTTAGGGTTAGGGTTAGGGTTAGGGTTAGGGTTAGGGTTAGGGTTAGGGTGAATGAACACCGCAAGAACAATCCAAGAATAGGGATAGGGTTAGGGTTAGGGTTAGGGTGAATGAACACCGCAAGAACAATCCAAGAATAGGGTTAGGGTTAGGGTTAGGGTTAGGGTTAGGGTTAGGGTTAGGGTTAGGGTTAGGGTTAGGGTTAGGGTGAATGAACACCGGAAGAACAATCCGAGAATAGGGTTAGGGTTAGGGTTAGGGTTAGGGTTAGGGTTAGGGTTAGGATTATGGTTAGGGATAGGGTTAGGATGAATGAACACTACAAGAACAATCCAAGATTAGGGTTAGGGTTAGGGTTAGGGTTAGGGTTAGGGTTAGGGTTAGGGTTAGGGTTAGGGTGAATGAACACCACAAGAACAATGCAAGATTAGGGTTAGGGTTAGGGTTAGGGTTAGGGTTAGGGTTAGGGTTAGGATGAATGAACACCACAAGAACAATCCAAGATTAGGGTTAGGGTTAGGGTTAGGGTTAGGGTTAGGGTTAGGGTTAGGGCTAGGGTTAGGGTGAATGAACAACGCAAGAACAATCCAAGATTAGGGTTAGGGTTAGGGTTAGGGTTAGGGTTAGGGTTAGGGTTAGGGTTAGAGTTAGGGTTAGGGTTAGGGTTAGGATTAGGGTTAGGGTTAGGGTTAGAGTTAGAGTTAGGGTTAGGGTTAGGGTTAGGGTTAGGGTGAATGAACACCGCAAGAACAATCCAAGATTAGGGTTAGGGTTAGGGTTAGGGTTAGGGTTAAGGTTAAGGTTAGGGTTAGGATTAGGATTAGGGTTAGGGTTAGGGTTAGGGTTAGGGTTAGGGTTAGGGTTAGGGTTAGGGTTAGGATGAATGAACACCACAAGAACAATCCAAGATTAGGGTTAGGGTTAGGGTTAGGGTTAGGGTTAGGGTTGGGGTTAGGGTTAGGGTTAGGGTTGGGGTTAGGGTTAGGGTTAGGGTTAGGGTTAGGGTTAGGGTTGGGGTTAGGGTTAGGGTTAGGGTTAGGGTTAGGGTTAGGGTTAGGGTTAGGATGAATGAACACCGCAAGAACAATCCAAGATTAGGGTTAGGGTTAGGGTTAGGGTTAGGGTTAGGGTTAGGGTTAGGGTTAGGGTTAGGGTTAGGGTTAGGGTTAGGGTTAGGGTTAGGGTTAGGGTGAATGAACACCGCAAGAAATATCCAAGATTTGGGTTAGGGTTAGGGTTAGGGTTAGGGTTAGGGTTAGGGTTAGGGTTAGGGTTAGGGTTAGGGTTAGGGTTAGGGTTACGGTTAGTTTTAGGGTTAGGGTTCGGGTTCGGGTTCGGGTTCGGGTTCGGGTTAGGGTTGGGGTTAGGGTTAGGGTTAGGGTTAGGATGAATGAACACCGCAAGAACAATCCAAGATTAGGGTTAGGGTTAGGGTTAGGGTTAGGGTTAGGGTTAGGGTTAGGATTAGGGTTAGGGATAGGGTTAGGATGAATGAACACTACAAGAACAATCCAAGATTAGGGTTAGGGTTAGGGTTAGGGTTAGGGTTAGGGTTAGGGTTAGGGTTAGGGTTAGGGTGAATGAACACCGCAAGAACAATCCAAGAATAGGGTTAGGGTTAGGGTTAGGATGAATGAACACCGCAAGAACAATCCAAGATTAGGGTTAGGGTTAGGGTTAGGGTTAGGGTTAGGGTTAGGGTTAGGGTTAGGGTTAGGGTTAGGGTTAGGGTTAGGGTTAGGGTTAGGATGAATGAACACCACAAGAACAATCCAAGATTAGGGTTAGGGTTAGGGTTAGGGTTAGGGTTAGGGTTAGGGTTAGGGTTAGGGTTGGGGTTAGGGTTAGGGTTAGGGTTGGGGTTAGGGTTAGGGTTAGGGTTAGGGTTAGGGTTAGGGTTGGGGTTAGGGTTAGGGTTAGGGTTAGGGTTAGGGTTAGGGTTAGGGTTAGGGTTAGGGTTAGGATGAATGAACACCGCAAGAACAATCCAAGATTAGGGTTAGGGTTAGGGTTAGGGTTAGGGTTAGGGTTAGGGTTAGGGTTAGGGTTAGGGTTAGGGTTAGGGTTAGGGTTAGGGTTAGGGTTAGGGTTAGGGTGAATGAACACCGCAAGAAATATCCAAGATTTGGGTTAGGGTTAGGGTTAGGGTTAGGGTTAGGGTTAGGGTTAGGGTTAGGGTTACGGTTAGTTTTAGGGTTAGGGTTCGGGTTCGGGTTCGGGTTCGGGTTAGGGTTGGGGTTAGGGTTAAGGTTAGGGTTAGGGTTAGGGTTAGGGTTAGGGTTAGGATGAATGAACACCGCAAGAACAATCCAAGATTAGGGTTAGGGTTAGGGTTAGGGTTAGGGTTAGGGTTAGGGTTAGGGTTAGGGTTAGGGTTAGGGTTAGGGTTAGGATTAGGGTTAGGGATAGGGTTAGGATGAATGAACACTACAAGAACAATCCAAGATTAGGGTTAGGGTTAGGGTTAGGGTTAGGGTTAGGGTTAGGGTTAGGGTTAGGGTTAGGGTTAGGGTTAGGGTTAGGGTTAGGGTTAGGGTGAATGAACACCACAAGAACAATGCAAGATTAGGGTTAGGGTTAGGGTTAGGGTTAGGGTTAGGGTTAGGGTTAGGGTTAGGGTTAGGGTGAATGAACACCGCAAGAACAATCCAAGAATAGGGTTAGGGTTAGGGTTAGGATGAATGAACACCGCAAGAACAATCCAAGATTAGGGTTAGGGTTAGGGTTAGGGTTAGGGTTAGGGTTAGGGTTAGGGTTAGGGTTAGGGTTAGGGTTAGGGTTAGGGTTAGGATGAATGAACACCACAAAAACAATCCAAGATTAGGGTTAGGGTTAGGGTTAGGGTTAGGGTGAATGAACACCGCAAGAACAATCCAAGATTAGGGTTAGGGTTAGGGTTAGGGTTAGGGTTAGGGTTAGGGTTAGGGTTAGGGTTAGGGTTAGGGTTAGGGTGAATGAACAACACAAGAACAATCCAAGATTAGGGTTAGGGATAGGGTTAGGGTTAGGGTTAGGGTTAGGGTTAGGGTTAGGGTTAGGGTTAGGGTTAGGGTTAGGGTAAGGGTAAGGGTTAGGGTTAGGGTTAGGGTTAGGGTAAATGAACACCACAAGAACAATCCAAGAATCGGGTTAGGGTTAGGGTTAGGGTTAGGTTTAGGGTTAGGCTTAGGGTTAGCGTTAGGGTTAGTATGAATGAACACCAGAAGAACAATCCAAGATTAGGGTTAGGGTTAGGGTTAGGGTTAGGGTTAGGGTTAGGGTGAATGAAAACCGCAAGAACAATCCAAGATTAGGGTTAGGGTTAGGGTTAGGGTTAGGGTTAGGGTTAGGGTTAGGGTTAGGGTTAGGGTTAGGGTTAGGGTTAGGGTTAGGGTAAGGGTTAGGATGAATGAACACCGCAAGAACAATCTAAGATTAGGGTTAGGGTTAGGGTTACGGTTAGGATGAATGAACACTACAAGAACAATCCAAGATTAGGGTTAGGGTTAGGGTTAGGGTTAGGGTTAGGGTTAGGGTTAGGGTTAGGGTTAGGGTTAGGGTTAGGGTTCGGGTTCGGGTTCGGGTTAGGGTTAGGGTTAGGGTTAGGGTGAATGAACACCGCAAGAACAATCCAAGATCAGGGTTAGGGTTAGGGTTAGGGTTAGGATGAATGAACACCACAAGAACAATCCAAGATTAGGGTTAGGGTTAGGGTTAGGGTTAGGGTTAGGGTTAGGGTTAGGGTTAGGGTTAGGGTTAGGGTTAGGGTGAATGAACACCGCAAGAACAATCCAAGATTAGGGTTAGGGTTAGGGTTAGGGTTAGGGTTAGGATGAATGAACACCACAAGAACAATCCAAGATTAGGGTTAGGGTTAGGGTTAGGGTTAGGGTTAGGGTGAATGAACACCGCAAGAACAATCCAAGAATAGGGATAGGGTTAGGGTTAGGGTTAGGGTGAATGAACACCGCAAGAACAATCCAAGAATAGGGTTAGGGTTAGGGTTAGGGTTAGGGTTAGGGTTAGGGTTAGGGTTAGGGTTAGGGTTAGGGTTAGGGTTAGGGTGAATGAACACCGGAAGAACAATCCGAGAATAGGGTTAGGGTTAGGGTTAGGGTTAGGGTTAGGGTTAGGGTTAGGGTTAGGATTAGGGTTAGGGATAGGGTTAGGATGAATGAACACTACAAGAACAATCCAAGATTAGGGTTAGGGTTAGGGTTAGGGTTAGGGTTAGGGTTAGGGTTAGGGTTAGGGTTAGGGTGAATGAACACCGCAAGAACAATCCAAGAATAGGGTTAGGGTTAGGGTTAGGATGAATGAACACCGCAAGAACAATCCAAGATTAGGGTTAGGGTTAGGGTTAGGGTTAGGGTTAGGGTTAGGGTTAGGGTTAGGGTTAGGGTTAGGGTTAGGATGAATGAACACCACAAAAACAATCCAAGATTAGGGTTAGGGTTAGGGTTAGGGTTAGGGTGAATGAATACCGCAAGAACAATCCAAGATTAGGG
>NW_028113024.1:100000-102500 GCF_964234715.1 Podarcis melisellensis | reverse complement strand
AGGGTTAGGGTTAGGGTTAGGATGAATGAACACCACAAGAACAATCCAAGATTAGGGTTAGGGTTAGGGTTAGGGTTAGGGTTAGGGTTGGGGTTAGGGTTAGGGTTAGGGTTAGGGTTAGGGTTAGGGTTAGGGTTAGGGTTAGGGTTAGGGTTAGGGTTGGGGTTAGGGTTAGGGTTAGGGTTAGGGTTAGGGTTAGGATGAATGAACACCGCAAGAACAATCCAAGATTAGGGTTAGGGTTAGGGTTAGGGTTAGGGTTAGGGTTAGGGTTAGGGTTAGGGTTAGGGTTAGGGTTAGGATTAGGGTTAGGGTTAGGGTTAGGATGAATGAACACTACAAGAACAATCCAAGATTAGGGTTAGGGTTAGGGTTAGGGTTAGGGTTAGGGTTAGGGTTAGGGTTAGGGTTAGGGTTAGGGTGAATGAACACCACAAGAACAATGCAAGATTAGGGTTAGGGTTAGGGTTAGGGTTAGGGTGAATGAACACCGCAAGAACAATCCAAGAATAGGGTTAGGGTTAGGGTTAGGGTTAGGGTTAGGGTTAGGATGAATGAACACCGCAAGAACAATCCAAGATTAGGGTTAGGGTTAGGGTTAGGGTTAGGGTTAGGGTTAGGGTTAGGGTTAGGGTTAGGGTTAGGGTTAGGGTTAGGATGAATGAACACCACAAAAACAATCCAAGATTAGGGTTAGGGTTAGGGTTAGGGTTAGGGTTAGGGTTAGGGTTAGGGTTAGGGTGAATGAACACCGCAAAAACAATCCAAGATTAGGGTTAGGGTTAGGGTTAGGGTTAGGGTTAGGGTTAGGGTTAGGGTTAGGGTTAGGGTTAGGGTTAGGGTGAATGAACAACACAAGAACAATCCAAGATTAGGGTTAGGGTTAGGGTTAGGGTTAGGGTTAGGGTTAGGGTTAGGGTTAGGGTTAGGGTAAGGGTAAGGGTAAGGGTAAGGGTTAGGGTTAGGGTTAGGGTTAGGGTTAGGGTAAATGAACACCACAAGAACAATCCAAGAATAGGGTTAGGGTTAGGGTTAGGGTTAGGGTTAGGGTTAGGGTTAGGGTTAGGGTTAGGGTTAGGGTTAGGATGAATGAACACCAGAAGAACAATCCAAGATTAGGGTTAGGGTTAGGGTTAGGGTTAGGGTTAGGGTTAGGGTTAGGGTTAGGGTTAGGGTAAGGGTTAGGATGAATGAACACCGCAAGAACAATCTAAGATTAGGGTTAGGGTTAGGGTTAGGGTTAGGGTTAGGGTTAGGGTTAGGGTTAGGGTTAGGGTTAGGGTTAGGGTTAGGGTTCGGGTTCGGGTTCGGGTTAGGGTTAGGGTGAATGAACACCGCAAGAACAATCCAAGATCAGGGTTAGGGTTAGGGTTAGGGTTAGGGTTAGGATGAATGAACACCACAAGAACAATCCAAGATTAGGGTTAGGGTTAGGGTTAGGGTTAGGGTTAGGGTTAGGGTTAGGGTTAGGGTTAGGGTTAGGGTTAGGGTTAGGGTTAGGGTGAATGAACACCGCAAGAACAATCCAAGATTAGGGTTAGGGTTAGGGTTAGGGTTAGGGTTAGGGTTAGGGTTAGGGTTAGGGTTAGGGTTAGGGTTAGGATGAATGAACACCACAAGAACAATCCAAGATTAGGGCTAGGGTTAGGGTTAGGGTTAGGGTTAGGGTTAGGGTTAGGGTTAGGGTTAGGGTTAGGGTTGGGGTTAGGGTTAGGGTTAGGGTTAGGGTTAGGGTTAGGGTTAGGATGAATGAACACCGCAAGAACAATCCAAGATTAGGGTTAGGGTTAGGGTTAGGGTTAGGGTTAGGGTTAGGGTTAGGGTTAGGGTTAGGGTGAATGAACACCGCAAGAAATATCCAAGATTTGGGTTAGGGTTAGGGTTAGGGTTAGGGTTAGGGTTAGGGTTAGGATGAATGAACACCGCAAGAACAATCCAAGATTAGGGTTAGGGTTAGGGTTAGGGTTAGGGTAAGGGTTAGGGTTAGGGTTAGGGTTAGGGTTAGGGTTAGGGTTAGGGTTAGGGTTAGGGTTAGGATTAGGGTTAGGGTTAGGGTTAGGATGAATGAACACTACAAGAACAATCCAAGATTAGGGTTAGGGTTAGGGTTAGGGTTAGGGTTAGGGTTAGGGTTAGGGTTAGGGTTAGGGTTAGGGTTAGGGTTAGGGTTAGGGTTCGGGTTAGGGTTAGGGTTCGGGTTCGGGTTCGGGTTCGGGTTAGGGTTAGGGTGAATGAACACCGCAAGAACAATCCAAGATCAGGGTTAGGGTTAGGGTTAGGGTTAGGGTTAGGATGAATGAACACCACAAGAACAATCCAAGATTAGGGTTAGGGTTAGGGTTAGGGTTAGGGTTAGGGTTAGGGTTAGGGTTAGGGTTAGGGTTAGGGTTAGGGTTAGGGTTGGGGTTAGGGTTAGGGTTAGGGTTAGGGTTAGGGTTAGGGTTAGGGTTAGGATGAATGAACACCGCAAGAACAATCCAAGATTAGGGTTAGGGTTAGG
>NW_028113024.1:87500-90000 GCF_964234715.1 Podarcis melisellensis | reverse complement strand
GGGTTAGGGTTAGGGTTAGGGTTAGGGTTAGGGTAAGGGTTAAGATGAATGAACACCGCAAGAACAATCTAAGATTAGGGTTAGGGTTAGGGTTACGGTTAGGATGAATGAACACTACAAGAACAATCCAAGATTAGGGTTAGGGTTAGGGTTAGGGTTAGGGTTAGGGTTAGGGTTAGGGTTAGGGTTAGGGTTAGGGTTAGGGATAGGGTTAGGGTTAGGGTTAGGGTTAGGGTTAGGGTTAGGGTTAGGGTTAGGGTTCGGGTTCGGGTTCGGGTTCGGGTTAGGGTTAGGGTTAGGGTGAATGAACACCGCAAGAACAATCCAAGATCAGGGTTAGGGTTAGGGTTAGGATGAATGAACACCACAAGAACAATCCAAGATTAGGGTTAGGGTTAGGGTTAGGGTTAGGGTTAGGGTTAGGGTTAGGGTTAGGGTTAGGGTTAGGGTTAGGGTTAGGGTTAGGGTGAATGAACACCGCAAGAACAATCCAAGAGTAGGGTTAGGGTTAGGGTTAGGGTTACGGTTAGGATGAATGAACACCACAAGAACAATCCAAGATTAGGGTTAGGGTTAGGGTTAGGGTTAGGGTTACGGTTAGGGTGAATGAACACCGCAAGAACAATCCAAGAATAGGGATAGGGTTAGGGTTAGGGTTAGGGTGAATGAACACCGCAAGAACAATCCAAGAATAGGGTTAGGGTTAGGGTTAGGGTTAGGGTTAGGGTTAGGGTTAGGGTTAGGGTTAGGGTGAATGAACACCGGAAGAACAATCCGAGAATAGGGTTAGGGTTAGGGTTAGGGTTAGGGTTAGGGTTAGGGTTAGGGTTAGGGTTAGGGTTAGGGTTAGGGTTAGAGTTAGAGTTAGGTTTAGGGTTAGGGTTAGGGTTAGGGTTAGGATGAATGAACACCGCAAGAACAATCCAAGATTAGGGTTAGGGTTAGGGTTAGGGTTAGGGTTAGGGTTAGGGTTAGGGTTAGGGTTAGGGTTAGGATGAATGAACACTACAAGAACAATCCAAGATTAGGGTTAGGGTTAGGGTTAGGGTTAGGGTTAGGGTTAGGGTTAGGGTTAGGGTTAGGGTTAGGGTTAGGGTGAATGAACACCGCAAGAACAATCCAAGATTAGGGTTAGGGTTAGGGTTAGGGTTAGGGTTAGGGTTAGGGTTAGGGTTAGGGTTAGGGTTAGGGTTAGGGTTAAGGTTAGGGTTAGGGTTAGGGTTAGGGTTAGGGTTAGGGTTAGGATGAATGAATACTACAAGAACAATCCAAGATTAGGGTTAGGGTTAGGGTTAGGGTTAGGGTTAGGATGAATGAACACTACAAGAACAATCCAAGATTAGGGTTAGGGTTAGGGTTAGGGTTAGGGTTAGGGTTAGGGTTAGGGTTAGGGTGAATGAACACCGCAAGAACAATCCAAGATTAGGGTTAGGGTTAGGGTTAGGGTTAGGGTTAGGGTTAGGGTTAGGGTTAGGGTTAGGGTTAGGCTTAGGGTTAGGGTTAAGGTTAGGGTTAGGGTTAGGGTTAGGATGAATGAATACTACAAGAACAATCCAAGATTAGGGTTAGGGTTAGGGTTAGGGTTAGGGTTAGGGTTAGGGTTAGGGTTAGGGTTAGGGTTAGGGTTAGGGTTAGGATGAATGAACACCACAAGAACAATCCAAGATTAGGGTTAGGGTTAGGGTTAGGGTTAGGGTTAGGGTTAGGATTAGGGTTAGGGTTAGGGTTAGGGTTAGGGTTAGGGTGAGGGTGAGGGTGAGGGTTAGGGTTAGGGTGAATGAGCACCGCAAGAACAATCCAAGATTAGGGTTAGGGTTAGGGTTAGGGTTAGGGTTAGGGTGAATGAACACCGCAAGAGCAATCCAAGATTAGGGTTAGGGTTAGGGTTAGGGTGAATGAACACCGCAAGAACAATCCAAGCTTGGGGTTAGGGTTAGGGTTAGGGTTAGGGTTAGGGTTAGGGTTAGGGTTAGGGTTAGGGTTAGGATGAATGTACACCGTAAGAACAATCCAAGAATAGAGTTAGGGTTGGGGTTAGGGTTAGGGTTAGGGTTACGATTAGGGTTAGGGTGAATGAACTCCGCAAGAACAATCCAAGATTAGGGTTAGGGTTAGGGTTAGGGTTAGGGTTAGGGTTAGGGTTAGGGTTAGGGTTAGGGTTAGGATGAATGAACACCACAAGAACAATCCAAGATTAGGGTTAGGGTTAGGGTTAGGGTTAGGGTTAGGGTTAGGGTTAGGGTTAGGGTTAGGGTTAGGGTTAGGGTCAATGAACACCGCAAGAACAATCCAAGCTTAGGGTTAGGGTTAGGGTTAGGGTTTGCGTTAGGGTTAGGGTTAGGGTTATTGTAAATGAACACCGCAAGAACAATCCAAGAATAGGGTTAGGGTTAGGGTTAGGGTTAGGGTTAGGGTTAGGGTTAGGGTTAGGGTTAGGGTTAGGGTTAGGGTAAATGAACACCACAAGAACAATCCAAGAATAGGGTTAGGGTTAGGGTTA
>NW_028113024.1:52500-60000 GCF_964234715.1 Podarcis melisellensis | reverse complement strand
GGGTTAGGGTTGGGGTTAGGGTTAGGGTTAGGGTTAGGGTTAGGGTTAGGGTTAGGGTTAGGGTTAGAGTTAGGGTTAGGGTTAGGGTTAGGTTTAGGATGAATGAACACCGCAAGAACAATCGAAGATTAGTGTCAGGGTTTCTGGGAGAGAGGAGGAGATGACAGAGGAGACGGAGAGCGAGTGGGAGGAGGGGCAGAAGGATGAGGAAGAAGATGATGGAATTCTGAGGGAATCCACGAGTCTGAGCAGCGAGTCAGAGGATTCTCAAAAGGGGGTTACCTTAATCAAGCAAAGGGGAGGAGAAGGGAGAAGCGGAGAGGAGCCCAGTGGAAGACAGAGGAAGCAAGAGACGTCTCAGCCGGAACGGAGTAAAGGGGGTGGAGTCGTCAGCCTCTCGGAGGGAGCAGGATTAGGAGAGAACAGAGAGAGGGGGTTGGAGCAGGGTGTTCAGCCGGAAAGGGTGGAGAGCAGAGCAGGGGGTGGTGTAGCGGTCGAAAGAAAGGTCAGCAGCAACGTACGCGCGCCAAGTTCAAACGTAGAGGCGCGCGGAAGTGGAGAGAGCTCAGGGGAGGAGCCCGGCCCTAAAGCCAGAAAGAGGGGGGAAGAGGCGGCAGAGGATTCAGCCTCAGGCGAGTCACGGAGAGAGGGAACCCAGGGGGGCAGGAAGACCCTGCGGAAAAGAAAGGAGAGGAAGAGGTGGTCTAGAGCCAGGCTATTAAGTTGGTGCGGAAGAGGGGAGGAGTCAGAGGGGACTTCAGCGGTCTAACGTGGCAGACGTACGGCCACAATGCTGAACTGTATGAGAAGCAGAAATCTTCAATAAACTTTTCCTGTAAATAAGCTGCAACGGAGTGAGGTCTCTTGTGAGCTGGGACCAGTCCTGGGTGGCCGTGACAGTAAGTCCCCTCTCTGAAAGCAAAAATTTTTTTTTGCGAAGCTCACGAACGGGAGCAGCCATGAGCGCTGAGGAGCAGCTGGTTGCATTGCGGAATCAGGTTACCGCTCTCACATCGGCAGTCATTGCTTCGCAGAAGAAGAATGACGACTTGGAGAAGACGTGCCAGGATTTGCAGGCAAGGTGGGAGCGCGCGGACAAGGCGGGGGCCCCAGGATCCAGAGCGGAGGGCATTGCGCTTGGACGAAGGGGGGGTGCCCTAGTTTCGCATTTTAATGGCAACTTGCAAGACTATCCCAATTTCAGAGCGGACGTTGTATATGCACTGCACTTACTCCGTCACGATTTTAAAGATGAGGAGGAGAGAGTGGGGTTCATTGTTTCGCACCTGCATGGGGAGGCCAGGGCTTGGCTACGCAATTTGTGGCGCGAAGATGGACCGGCCCGTCGCGATTCAACTGCGTTCATCAAAGCGATGGATTCTTGTTTTCAATCCTCTGTGGATGTGGACATTGCGCGCCGTCAAATGCACGGGCTGAGGCAGGGGAAAGCGACTGTGCGCCAATACCACTCTAAATTTTTTGCATTGCTCACCGCCTTAGATTGGCCAAAGGACAGTAAACCGGTCAGAGATCTTTTTTGGGAGGGATTGAGCCCCCCCATCAAGGATGAGATCGCTAGGGGGGACAGACCCCAGACCCTAGAAGACGTGGTGCAACGGGCTTTAGCTCTTGGAATTCGACATGAGGCGCGTCCGTGGCACGAGGAGGACGGGCCCCAAGCGCGTGCGCAAGCAAGGACTCTCCCTTTTGTGCACAGGGACTTCAGCCGTGCGCACCCCTCGCCAATGGGGAAGGACAGAGAGGAGCCAATGGAGATTGGTGGTGCTAGGGCTCAGAAGCCATCCCAGAGCCCTGTCCCTGGTGCAGCCAAAGCGAAGCCTCCTAGAGGAACCAGGAAGTGTTACATCTGTGACAGTGCGCACCACATGGCGAAAGAGTGCCCCCAGAGGCTCCAGAAGCACACTGCAGCGCTGGCAACTGTAACAGCAGAGGTGCAACCAGGGGAGCAGCTTCAGGGAAACGACAGTGCCTGGCTGGAAGCAGAGCTACTGGGGCTCAGCCAGGCGGATCTGTAGACAAGTCCCCAGCATCACTGCAGAGCGTGGACCCTTTGCCTCCCAAACCGGCAGTTCTGCTCACAGCAACACTCCAGTTGCCTGATGGGAGACTCCTCGAGGTTCCAATAACGATCGATTCGGGAAGCAACGCCGACTTCATGGGACTGCAGTTCGTTAAGCAGCACAACATGGCGCTCCTGCCTGCAACGACGCCTCTGAACGTGGTCACGGTGGACGGCAGGAAGTTGCTGGGGGGGCAAGTGGTGCAGCAAACCCCTCCCATGATGATGCAGATTGGCAACCATCGAGAGCTTATTAGTTTCAATGTCACCCACTTATCGGACACACCCATCGTGTTAGGCATGAGTTGGCTGGAGAGGCACAGTCCCGCGGTTGCGTGGTACCAGAGGCAGATCAACTTTTGTTCATCGTATTGTGCTCAGCATTGCTTTCAGACCGATCAGGGAGGAGAAGCTGAGCAGCCATTGCATCTGGGTATGGTGCAAACAGTGCCTCACAAGTACCAGGAATTCTTGGAGGTTTTCTGTGAGAAGGAAGCTGACAAGTTGCCGCCTCATAGACCTTACGACTGCGCGATTGATTTAGTGCCAGGGGCGCAATTGCCTGCTGCCAAGCTGTACTCCATGTCGGAGGACGAAATGCAAGAGCTTCGGGAGTTCATAGACCATAACCTCAAGCGAGGTTTCATCCAGGAATCTAAAGCAGCGGGAGGCAGCCCTGTTTTCTTTGTGAAGAAGAAGGACACGCCCCAAAAAAGGCTTATAGTGGATTACAGGTTCATCAACAGCTTGACTAAGCCCAAAGCTTTCCCCATGCCCAAGATTGACGACCTTTTAGCGACCGTCAGGAGGGGCAAGATTTTCACCAAGCTGGACCTACGTGGAGCTTACAATCTCATCCGCATCCGGAAAGGGGATGAGTGGAAGACCGCCATGTTCACCCCTCTGGGCACATACGAATACAGAGTCATGCCTTTCGGCCTCCAAAATGGCAGCCACGTTTTTCAAGCATTTATGCACCACGTGCTAGCAGGTCTCCTCTACAAGAAGTGTGTCTGCTTTCTCGACGATATCCTGATTTTCTCGGAATCGCCGGAGGATCACGATAAGGACGTGAGGGAGGTCCTGCAGAGGCTGAAGGAACACAGGCTGTACGCCAAGTTGGAAAAGTGCCAGTTTGATGTCAGAGAGGTTGATTTCCTTGGCTACAAGTTGTCCGACGAGGGACTGGCCATGGACAGGGCTAAGGTTCAAGCGCTGTTGGACTGGAAAAGCCCTCGAAATCGGAAAGAGGTCCAGAGGTTCATCGGCTTTGCCAATTTTTACCGCAAGTTTATTAAAGGTTTTGCGAACGCGACGGCGGCGATCACTGACACCCTCAGTTCCAAGAAGAAGAAGTTCGTCTGGACCGAACAAGCGGAGCGGTCCTTCCGGACGCTTAAAGGTCTTTTCGCCTCCGAAGAGCAGCTGCTCCACGTGAATCCCGGCAGACCCATGCGGGTAGAGACCGATGCGTCAGATAGAGCGGTTGGGGCCGTTCTTTTGCAAGAGGATTCACAAGGCAACTGGCGACCGGGTGCGTTCTACTCCCGGAAGCTCAGCAAGGCGGAGCGCAATTATACCATATGGGACAGGGAGTTGTTGGCCATTCATGCAGCTTTCAAAGCGTGGCGACACTTCTTGATAGGGGCCAAGCACACGGTGCAGGTCCGCACGGATCACAAGAACTTAGAGTATTGGCGGACGGCTAAGTTGCAGACCCAGCGACACATGCGCTGGGCGGAGTTCTTTGCGGATTTCGACTTCAAAATAGAATACATCCCAGGAGACTCCAATGTTATTGCAGACGCGCTGTCCCGAAAGCCGCAATACTTGGAGGAAGCAGCTCCAATCGCAGCAAAGCACATTTTCGCACCGCAGGCGTGGACGTGCGCTACCATCGCAGTCGACCTGGACGCGGTGCGACGCGCGTTGCAAAGGGATCAGTTTGCACAGTCTAAGATGGAGGAGCTACGCGGAGGGTCGCGACACACCGATGAGTTTCAATTACAAGATGGACTTTTGACTCGTAAGGGTGCCCTTTACGTGCCCACCGACGATCTTCGAGCCAAGGTTCTGCAACAGTTGCATGACGCCCCTAGTGCAGGCCATTTCGGCAAAGAGAAGACGATGGAGTTGGTGGCTAGAGACTTTTGGTGGCCCCAGATGAGAGGAGAGGTGGCGGATTACGTCGCCAGGTGTGATATCTGCCAGAGGTCCAAACCGGTGCACCAGAAGCAGGCGGGATTGCTAGAACCGCTGGAGACACCGCAGCAACCATGGGAGAGGGTAGCGTTGGACTTTGTTACAGACCTGCCCAGCTCCAGAGGTAAGACGGCGGTGTTAGTGGTGGTGGACTTGTTCACCAAGATGGCGCACTTCATCCCTTGTGCCAAGGTGGCGACGGCAGAACAGACCGCAAAGCTCTTCATCGATCACGTCTTCAGAGTGCATGGACTTCCGCAGTCCGTCTTGTCCGACAGGGGGCGCCAGTTTGTTTCCACTTTCTGGCGAAAGCTTCTGGGCATCTTGCACGTCAAAATCAACCTGACATCGGCGAGGCATCCACAAACCAACGGTCAAGCGGAGAGGGTCAACGCGATCATGCAGCAGTACCTGCGGTGCTACGCCAACCAGCGACCTGCGGCGTGGGTGGACTATCTGCCGATGGCTGAATTCGCCTACAACAACACGAAACACGCTTCCACCGGGGTGACGCCTTTCTTCGCGAACAATGGCCGTCATCCCAGAACCTTCCCGAGATTTGCGGCACCAGGAGGGGGGGGGCCTCAAGATGCCGACCAGTTTGCAGCGGAGTTGCAAGAGGTGCACGAGGAGCTGCGGAGACATTTGGAGCTGGCAAAACAGGCGTATAAGGTGCAGGCCGATAAGCACAGGAGGGCGGGAGAGGACATCCAGGTTGGGGACTGGGTGTGGTTAGCAGCCCACGCGATGCCGGCCAGGTCATTGGCCAAGAAGAAGTTAGGACACAGGCAGCTAGGGCCATATCAAGTTGAGGCTAAGATCAATCCGGTGGCTTTTCGTCTAGCCCTTCCGGAAGGTTCCAGGGTGCACCCGGTCTTTCATAGGTCGGTGCTCACTCCCTACAAAACCCCACACAGGTTTCAAGAGTCAGGAGCACCCCCAGAGCCACGTAGGAGGGCGCCTGAGAGGGGGGAATCGCCAAGACCAGGACCTCTTAACGAGGTCACAGAGATACTGGACTCGAGATGGGGGGAGGAGGGAGTTGAATATTTTCTCGCCAGGGAGGGCACACCAGCCGCTGCTAATAGTTGGGTGCCAGGCTACGAGTTAGACGAACCCCTTTTGAAAGAAGAGTTCCATGCACTTTTCCCACATAGACCCATGCCAGCTGAGTACTTTGATGACTGGCTTTTCACACCCACATTGTCAGATAGCACGTTCAGGGGTTTCTCTTCCCCCGAGGAAAGAACACCAGAATCAAGCCCGCCCAGGGGATCGTGCTCGGGGGTGGACACGGAAACCCCTTATTGGTGGGAGGAGCAGCCAGAGGAGGAATGGCGTAAGAGGTGGCTGATAGGTCCTTGGCGGGCAGCACCGGAGGAAGTAGCGATGGAAGCAGAGACTGAGAAGCATTTGGGGGAAGAACCCGACTTCGAATACGCTTACACGGAACTGCCAGCAGAGAACATTGACGTAGACGACCTGTATCCTGAGCCTACCCCCGAAGAGCCGCAGTTTCCACAACCGGTCCCCGGCGAGCGGGAGGGGGGAAGGGGGGGCTTCGAGGGGGGGATGGATGTCAGGGTTTCTGGGAGAGAGGAGGAGATGACAGAGGAGACGGAGAGCGAGTGGGAGGAGGGGCAGAAGGATGAGGAAGAAGATGATGGAATTCTGAGGGAATCCACGAGTCTGAGCAGCGAGTCAGAGGATTCTCAAAAGGGGGTTACCTTAATCAAGCAAAGGGGAGGAGAAGGGAGAAGCGGAGAGGAGCCCAGTGGAAGACAGAGGAAGCAAGAGACGTCTCAGCCGGAACGGAGTAAAGGGGGTGGAGTCGTCAGCCTCTCGGAGGGAGCAGGATTAGGAGAGAACAGAGAGAGGGGGTTGGAGCAGGGTGTTCAGCCGGAAAGGGTGGAGAGCAGAGCAGGGGGTGGTGTAGCGGTCGAAAGAAAGGTCAGCAGCAACGTACGCGCGCCAAGTTCAAACGTAGAGGCGCGCGGAAGTGGAGAGAGCTCAGGGGAGGAGCCCGGCCCTAAAGCCAGAAAGAGGGGGGAAGAGGCGGCAGAGGATTCAGCCTCAGGCGAGTCACGGAGAGAGGGAACCCAGGGGGGCAGGAAGACCCTGCGGAAAAGAAAGGAGAGGAAGAGGTGGTCTAGAGCCAGGCTATTAAGTTGGTGCGGAAGAGGGGAGGAGTCAGAGGGGACTTCAGCGGTCTAACGTGGCAGACGTACGGCCACAATGCTGAACTGTATGAGAAGCAGAAATCTTCAATAAACTTTTCCTGTAAATAAGCTGCAACGGAGTGAGGTCTCTTGTGAGCTGGGACCAGTCCTGGGTGGCCGTGACAATTAGGGTTAGGGATACGGTTAGGGTTAGGGTTAGGGTTAGGGTTAGGGTTAAGGTTAGGGTTAGGGTTAGGGTTAGGATGAATGAATACTACAAGAACAATCCAAGATTAGGGTTAGGGTTAGGGTTAGGGTTAGGGTTAGGGTTAGGGTTAGGGTTAGGGTTAGGGTTAGGATGAATGAACACCACAAGAACAATCCAAGATTAGGGTTAGGGTAAGGGTAAGGGTTAGGGTTAGGGTTAGGGTTAGGGTTAGGGTTAGGGTTAGGGTTAAGGTTAGGGTTAGGGTAAGGGTTAGGGTTTGGTTTAGGGTGAATGAACACCGCAAGAACAATCCAAGCTTAGGGGTAGGGTTAGGGTTAGGGTTAGGTTTAGGTTTAGGGTTAGGGATAGGGTTAGGGTTAGGGTTAGGGTTAGGGTTAGGGTTAGGGTTAGGGTTAGGGTGAATGAACGCCGCAAGAACAATCCAAGCTTAGGGTTAGGGTTAGGGTTAGGGTTAGGGTTAGGGTTAGGGTTAGGGTTAGGGTTAGGATGAATGAACACCACAAGAACAATCCAAGATTAGGGTTAGGGTTAGGGTTAGGGTGAATGAACAACGCAAGAACAATCCAAGATTAGGGTTAGGGTTAGGGTTAGGGTTAGGGTTAGGGTTAGGGTTAGGGTTAGGGTTAGGGTTAGGGTTAGGGTTAGGGTTAGGGTGAATGAACACCGCAAGAACAATCCAAGATTAGGGTTAGGGTTAGGGTTAGGGTTAGGGTTAAGGTTAGGGTTAGGGTTAGGGTTAGGGTTAGGGTTAGGGTTAGGGTTAGGGTTAGGGTTGGGTTAGGGTTAGGGTAAGGGTAAGGGTTAGGGTTTGGTTTAGGGTGAATGAACAC
>NW_028113024.1:45000-47500 GCF_964234715.1 Podarcis melisellensis | reverse complement strand
ATCCAAGATTAGAGTTAGGGTTAGGGTTAGGGTTAGGGTTAGGGTTAGGGTTAGGATGAATGAACACCGCAAGAACAATCCAAGATTAGGGTTAGGGTTAGGGTTAGGGTTAGGGTTAGGGTTAGGGTTAGGGTTAGGGTTAGGGTTAGGGTTAGGGTTACGGTTACGGTTAGGGTTAGGGTTAGGGTTAGGGTTAGGGTGAATGAACACCGCAAGAACAATCCAGGAATAGGGTTAGGGTTAGGGTTAGGGTTAGGGTTAGGGTTAGGGTTAGGGTTAGGGTTAGGGTTAGGGTGAATGAACGCCGCAAGTACAATCCAAGCTTAGGGTTAGGGTTAGGGTTAGGGTTAGGGTTAGGGTTAGGGTTAGGGTTAGGGTTAGGGTTAGGGTTAGGGTTAGGGTGAGGGTGAGGGTTAGGGTTAGGGTTAGGGTGAATGAACACCGCAAGAACAATCCAAGATTAGGGTTCGGGTTAGGGTTATGGTTAGGGTTAGGGTTAGGGTTAGGGTTAGGGTTAGGGTGAATGAACACCGCAAGAACAATCCAAGAATATGGTTAGGGTTAGGGTTAGGGTTAGGGTTAGGGTTAGGATTAGGGTTAGGGTTAGGGTTAGGGTTAGGGTGAATGAACACCGCAAGAACAATGCAAGAATAGGGTTAGGGTTAGGGTTAGGGTTAGGATGAATGAACACCGCAAGAGCAATCCAAGATTAGGGTTAGGGTTAGGGTTAGGGTTAGGGTTAGGGTTAGGGTTAGGGTTAGGGTTAGGGTTAGGGTTAGGGTTAGGGTGAATGAACACCGCAAGAACAATCCAAGATTAGGGTTAGGGTTAGGGTTAGGGTTAGGGTTAGGGTTAGGGTTAGGGTTAGGGTTAGGGTTAGGGTTAGGGTTAGGGTAAGGGTAAGGGTTAGGGTTAGGATGAATGAACACCACAAGAACAATCCAAGATTAGGGTTAGGGTTAGGGTTAGGGTTAGGGTTAGGGTTAGGGTTAGGGTTAGGGTTAGGGTTAGGGTTAGGGTGAATGAACACCGCAAGAACAATCCAAGAATAGGGTTAGGGTTAGGGTTAGGGTTAGGGTTAGGGTTAGGGTTAGGGTTAGGGTTAGGGTTAGGATGAATGAACACCACAAGAACAATCCAAGATTAGGGTTAGGGTTAGGGTTAGGGTTAGGGTTAGGGTTAGGGTTAGGGTTAGGGTTAGGGTTAGGGTTAGGGTTAGGGTTGGGGTTAGGGTTAGGGTTAGGGTTAGCGTTCGAGTTAGGGTTAGGGTTAGGTTTAGGATGAATGAACACCGCAAGAACAATCCAAGATTAGGGTTAGGGTTAGGGTTAGGGTTAGGGTTAGGGTTAGGGTTAGGGTTAGGGTTAGGGTTAGGGTTAGGGTGAATGAACGCCGCAAGAACAATCCAAGCTTAGGGTTAGGGTTAGGGTTAGGGTTAGGGTTAGGGTTAGGGTTAGGGTGAGGGTGAGGGTGAGGGTTAGGGTTAGGGTTAGGGTTAGGGTTAGGGTTAGGGTGAATGAACAACGCAAGAACAATCCAAGATTAGGGTTAGGGTTAGGGTTAGGGTTAGGGTTAGGGTTAGGGTTAGGGTTAGGGTTAGGGTTAGGGTGAATGAACGCCGCAAGAACAATCCAAGCTTAGGGTTAGGGTTAGGGTTAGGGTTAGGGTTAGGGTTAGGGTGAGGGTGAGGGTTAGGGTTAGGGTTAGGGTGAATGAACACCGCAAGAACAATCCAAGATTAGGGTTAGGGTTAGGGTTAGGGTTAGGGTTAGGGTTAGGGTTAGGGTTAGGGTTAGGGTTAGGGTTAGGGTTAGGATGAATGAACACCGCAAGAACAATCCAAGATTAGGGTTCGGGTTAGGGTTCGGGTTCGGGTTAGGGTTAGGGTTAGGGTGAATGAACACCGCAAGAACAATCCAAGAATAGGGTTAGGGTTAGGGTTAGGGTTAGGATTAGGATTAGGGTTAGGGTTAGGGTTAGGGTTAGGGTTAGCGTTAGGGTTAGGGTTAGGGTTAGGGTTAGGGTGAATGAACACCGCAAGAACAATGCAAGAATAGGGTTAGGGTTAGGGTTAGGGTTAGGATGAATGAACACCGCAAGAACAATCCAAGATTAGGGTTAGGGTTAGGGTTAGGGTTAGGGTTAGGGTTAGGGTTAGGGTTAGGGTTAGGGTTAGGGTTAGGATGAATGAACACTACAAGAACAATCCAAGATTAGGGTTAGGGTTAGGGTTAGGGTTAGGGTGAATGAACACCGCAAGAACAATCCAAGATTAGGGTTAGGGTTAGGGTTAGGGTTAGGGTTAGGGTTAGGGTTAGGGTTAGGGTTAGGGTTAGGGTTAGGGTTAGGGTTAGGATGAATGAACACCACAAGAACAATCCAAGATTAGGGTTAGGGTTAGGGTTAGGGTTAGGGTTAGGGTTAGGGTTAGGGTTAGGGTTAGGGTTAGGGTTAGGGTTAGGGTTAGGGTTAGGGTTAGGGTGAATGAACACCGCAAGAA
>NW_028113024.1:15000-22500 GCF_964234715.1 Podarcis melisellensis | reverse complement strand
GAATGAACACCGCAAGAACAATCCAAGAATAGGGTTAGGGTTAGGGTTAGGGTTAGGGTAAGGGTTAGGGTTAGGGTTAGGGTTAGGGTTAGGGTTAGGGTTAGGGTTAGGATGAATGAACACCACAAGAACAATCCAAGAATAGGGTTAGGGTTAGGGTTAGGGTTAGGGTTAGGGTTAGGGTTAGGGTTAGGGTTAGGGTTAGGGTTAGGGTTAGGGTTAGGATGAATGAACACCGCAAGAACAATCCAAGATAAGGGTTAGGGTTAGGGTTAGGGTTAGGGTTAGGGTTAGGGTTAGGGTTAGGGTTGGGGTTAGGGTTAGGGTTAGGGTTAGGGTTAGGGTTAGGATGAATGAACACCGCAAGAACAATCCAACATAAGGGTTAGGGTTAGGGTTAGGGTTAGGGTTAGGGTTAGGGTTAGGGTTAGGGTTAGGGTTAGGGTTAGGGTTAGGGTTAGGTTTAGGATGAATGAACACCGCAAGAACAATCCAAGATTAGGGTTAGGGTTAGGGTTAGGGTTAGGGTTAGGGTTAGGGTTAGGGTTAGGGTTAGGATGAATGAACACCGCAAGAACAATCCAAAATAAGGGTTAGTGTTAGTGTTAGTGTTAGTGTTAGTGTTAGGGTTAGGGTTAGGGTTAGGGTTAGGGTTAGGGTTAGGATGAATGAACACCGCAAGAACAATCCAAGATTAGGGTTAGGGTTAGGGTTAGGGTTAGGGTTAGGGTTAGGGTTAGGATGAATGAACACCGCAAGAACAATCCAAGATTAGGGTTAGGGTTAGGGTTAGGGTTAGGGTTAGGGTTAGTATGAATGAACACCGCAGGAACAATCCAAGATTAGGGTTAGGGTTAGGGTTAGGGTTAGGGTTAGGGTTAGGGTTAGGGTTAGGGTTAGGGTTAGGGTTAGGATGAATGAACACCGCAAGAGCAATCCAAGATTAGGGTTAGGGTTAGGGTTAGGGTTAGGGTTAGGGTTAGGGTTAGGGTTAGGGTTAGGGTTAGGATGAATGAACACTACAAGAACAATCCAAGAATAGGGTTAGGGTTAGGGTTAGGGTTAGGGTTAGGGTTAGGGTTAGGGTTAGGATGAATGAACACCGCAAGAACAATCCAAGATTAGGGTTAGGGTTAGGGTTAGGGTTAGGGTTAGGGTTAGGGTTAGGGTTAGGGTTAGGGTTAGGGTTAGGGTTAGGGTTAGGGTTAGGATGAATGAACACCGCAAGAACAATCCAAGATTAGGGTTAGGGTTAGGGTTAGGGTTAGGGTTAGTATGAATGAACACCGCAGGAACAATCCAAGATTAGGGTTAGGGTTAGGGTTAGGGTTAGGGTTAGGGTTAGGGTTAGGGTTAGGGTTAGGGTTAGGGTTAGGGTTAGGATGAATGAACACCGCAAGAACAATCCAAGATTAGGGTTAGGGTTAGGGTTAGGGTTAGGGTTAGGGTTAGGGTTAGGGTTAGGTTTAGGGTTAGGATGAATGAACACTACAAGAACAATCCAAGAATAGGGTTAGGGTTAGGGTTAGGGTTAGGGTTAGGGTTAGGGTTAGGGTTAGGGTTAGGGTTAGGGTTAGGGTTAGGGTTAGGGTTAGGATGAATGAACACCGCAAGAACAATCCAAAATAAGGGTTAGTGTTAGTGTTAGTGTTAGTGTTAGTGTTAGTGTTAGGGTTAGGGTTAGGGTTAGGGTTAGGGTTAGGGTTAGGATGAATGAACACCGCAAGAACAATCCAAGATAAGGGTTAGGGTTAGGGTTAGGGTTAGGGTTGGAGTTAGGGTTAGGGTTAGGGTTAGGGTTAGGGTTAGGGTTAGGGTTAGGGTTAGGGTTAGGGTTAGGGTTAGGGTTAGGGTAAGGGTTAGGGTGAATGAACACCGCAAGAACAATCCAAGAATAGGGTTAGGGTTAGGGTTAGGGTTAGGGTTAGGGTTAGGGTTAGGGTTAGGGTTAGGGTTAGGGTTAGGGTTACGGTTAGGGTTAGAGTGAATGAACACCGGAAGAACAATCCAAGAATAGGGTTAGGGTTAGGGTTAGGGTTAGGGTTAGGGTTAGGGTTAGGGTTAGGGTTAGGTTAGGGTTAGGGTTAGGGTTAGGGTTAGGGTTAGGGTTAGGGTTAGGGTTAGGGTTAGGGTTAGGGTTAGAGTTAGGGTTAGGGTTAGGTTTAGGATGAATGAACACCGCAAGAACAATGCAAGATTAGGGTTAGGGTTAGGGTTAGGGTTAGGGTTAGGGTTAGGGTTAGGGTTAGGATGAATGAACACTACAAGAACAATCCAAGATTAGGGTTAGGGTTAGGGTTAGGGTTAGGGTTAGGGTTAGGGTTAGGGTTAGGGTTAGGGTTAGGGTTAGGGTTAGGGTTAGGGTGAATGAACACCGCAAGAACAATCCAAGATTAGGGTTAGGGTTAGGATTAGGGTTAGGGTTAGGGTTAGGGTTAGGGTTAGGGTTAGGGTTAGGGTTAGGGTTAGGGTTAGGATGAATGAACACCGCAAGAACAATCCAAGATTAGGGTTAGGGTTAGGGTTAGGGTTAGGGTTAGGGTTAGGGTTAGGGTGAATGAACACCGCAAGAACAATGCAAGAATAGGGTTAGGGTTAGGGTTAGGGTTAGGGTTAGGGTTAGGGTTAGGGTTAGGGTTAGGGTTAGGGTTAGGGTAAGGGTTAGGGTTAGGGTTAGGGTGAATGAACACCGCAAGAACAATCCAAGAATAGGGTTAGGGTTAGGGTTAGGGTTAGGGTAAGGGTTAGGGTTAGGGTTAGGGTTAGGGTTAGGGTTAGGGTTAGGGTTAGGGTTAGGATGAATGAACACCACAAGAACAATCCAATAATAGGGTTAGGGTTAGGGTTAGGGTTAGGGTTAGGGTTAGGGTTAGGGTTAGGGTTAGGGTTAGGGTTAGGGTTAGGGTTAGGGTTAGGATGAATGAACACCGCAAGAACAATCCAAGATAAGGGTTAGGGTTAGGGTTAGGGTTAGGGTTAGGGTTAGGGTTAGGGTTGGGGTTAGGGTTAGGGTTAGGGTTAGGGTTAGGGTTAGGGTTAGGGTTAGGATGAATGAACACCGCAAGAACAATCCAAGATAAGGGTTAGGGTTAGGGTTAGGGTTAGGGTTAGGGTTAGGGTTAGGGTTAGGGTTAGGGTTAGGGTTAGGGTTAGGGTTAGGGTTAGGGTTAGGGTTAGGTTTAGGATGAATGAACACCGCAAGAACAATCCAAGATTAGGGTTAGGGTTAGGGTTAGGGTTAGGGTTAGGGTTAGGGTTAGGGTTAGGGTTAGGGTTAGGATGAATGAACACTACAAGAACAATCCAAGATTAGGGTTAGGGTTAGGGTTAGGGTTAGGGTTAGGGTTAGGGTTAGGGTTAGGGTTAGGGTTAGGATGAATGAACACCGCAAGAACAATCCAAGATTAGGGTTAGGGTTAGGGTTAGGGTTAGGGTTAGGGTTAGGGTTAGGGTTAGGGTTAGGGTTAGGGTTAGGGTTAGGGTTAGGGTGAATGAACACCGCAAGAACAATCCAAGAATAGGGTTAGGGTTAGGGTTAGGGTTAGGGTTAGGGTGAATGAACACCGCAAGAACAATCCAAGAATTGGGTTAGGGTTAGGGTTAGGGTTAGGGTTAGGGTTAGGATGAATGAACACCGCAAGAACAATCCAAGATTAGGGTTAGGGTTAGGGTTAGGGTTAGGGTTAGGGTTAGGGTTAGGGTTAGGGTTAGCGTTAGCGTTAGCGTTAGGGTTAGGGTTAGGATGAATGAACACTACAAGAACAATCCAAGAATAGGTTTAGGGTTAGGGTTAGGGTTGGGGTTAGGGTTAGGGTTAGGGTTAGGGTTAGGGTTAGGGTTAGGGTTAGGGTTAGGGTTAGGATGAATGAACACCGCAAGAACAATCCAAGATTAGGGTTAGGGTTAGGGTTAGGGTTAGGGTTAGGGTAGGGTTAGGATGAATGAACACTACAAGAACAATCCAAGGTTAGGGTTAGGGTTAGGGTTAGGGTTAGGGTTAGGGTTAGGGTTAGGGTTAGGGTGAATGAACACCGCAAGAACAATCCAAGATTAGGGTTAGGGTTAGGGTTAGGGTTAGGGTTAGGGTTAGGGTTAGGGTTAGGGTTAGGGTTAGGGTTAGGATGAATGAACACCACAAGAACAATCCAAGATTAGGGTTAGGGTTAGGGTTAGGGTTAGGGTTAGGGTTAGGGTTAGGGTTAGGGTTAGGGTTAGGGTTAGGGTTAGGTTTAGGATGAATGAACACCGCAAGAACAATCCAAGATTAGGGTTAGGGTTAGGGTTAGGGTTAGGGTTAGGGTTAGGGTTAGGGTTAGGGTTAGGGTTAGGGTTAGGGTTAGGGTTAGGATGAGTGAACACCGCAAGAACAATCCAAGATTACGGATAGGGTAAGGGTTAGGGTTAGGGTTAGGGTTAGGGTGAATGAACACTACAAGAACAATCCAAGATTAGGGTTAGGGTTAGGGTTAGGGTTAGGGTTAGGGTTGGGGTTAGGGTTAGGATGAATGAACACCGCAAGAACAATCCAAGATTAGGGTTAGGGTTAGGGTTAGGGTTAGGGTTAGGGTTAGGGTTAGGGTTAGGGTTAGGGTTAGGGTTAGGGTTAGGGTGAATGAACACCGCAAGAACAATCCAAGAATAGGGTTAGGGTTAGGGTTAGGGTTAGGGTTAGGGTTAGGGTTAGGGTTAGGGTTAGGGTTAGGGTTAGGGTGAATGAACACCGCAAGAACAATCCAAGATTAGGGTTAGGGTTAGGGTTAGGGTTAGGGTTAGGGTTAGGGTGAATGAACACCGCAAGAACAATCCAAGAATAGGGTTAGGGTTAGGGTTAGGGTTAGGGTTAGGGTGAATGAACACCGCAAGAACAATCCAAGAATTGGGTTAGGGTTAGGGTTAGGGTTAGGGTTAGGGTTAGGGTTAGGATGAATGAACACCGCAAGAACAATCCAAGATTAGGGTTAGGGTTAGGGTTAGGGTTAGGGTTAGGGTTAGGGTTAGGGTTAGGGTTAGGGTTAGGGTTAGGGTTAGGATGAATGAACACTACAAGAACAATCCAAGAATAGGGTTAGGGTTAGGGTTAGGGTTGGGGTTAGGGTTAGGGTTAGGGTTAGGGTTAGGGTTAGGGTTAGGGTTAGGGTTAGGGTTAGGATGAATGAACACCGCAAGAACAATCCAAGATTAGGGTTAGGGTTAGGGTTAGGGTTAGGGTTAGGGTTAGGGTTAGGGTTAGGGTTAGGGTTAGGGTTAGGATGAATGAACACCACAAGAACAATCCAAGATTAGGGTTAGGGTTAGGGTTAGGGTTAGGGTTAGGGTTAGGGTTAGGGTTAGGGTTAGGGTTAGGGTTAGGTTTAGGATGAATGAACACCGCAAGAACAATCCAAGATTAGGGTTAGGGTTAGGGTTAGGGTTAGGGTTAGGGTTAGGGTTAGGGTTAGGGTTAGGGTTAGGGTTAGGGTTAGGATGAGTGAACACCGCAAGAACAATCCAAGATTACGGATAGGGTAAGGGTTAGGGTTAGGGTTAGGGTTAGGGTGAATGAACACTACAAGAACAATCCAAGATTAGGGTTAGGGTTAGGGTTAGGGTTAGGGTTGGGGTTAGGGTTAGGATGAATGAACACCGCAAGAACAATCCAAGATTAGGGTTAGGGTTAGGGTTAGGGTTAGGGTTAGGGTTAGGGTTAGGGTTAGGGTTAGGGTGAATGAACACCGCAAGAACAATCCAAGAATAGGGTTAGGGTTAGGGTTAGGGTTAGGGTTAGGGTTAGGGTTAGGGTTAGGGTTAGGGTTAGGGTGAATGAACACCGCAAGAACAATCCAAGAATAGGGTTAGGGTTAGGGTTAGGGTTAGGGTTAGGGTGAATGAACACCGCAAGAACAATCCAAGAATTGGGTTAGGGTTAGGGTTAGGGTTAGGGTTAGGATGAATGAACACCGCAAGAACAATCCAAGATTAGGGTTAGGGTTAGGGTTAGGGTTAGGGTTAGGGTTAGGGTTAGGGTTAGGGTTAGGGTTAGGGTTAGGGTTAGGATGAATGAACACTACAAGAACAATCCAAGAATAGGGTTAGGGTTAGGGTTAGGGTTAGGGTTAGGGTTAGAGTTAGGGTTAGGGTTAGGGTTAGGGTTAGGGTTAGGGTTAGGATGAATGAACACCGCAAGAACAATCCAAGATTAGGTTTAGGGTTAGGGTTAGGGTTACGGTTAGGGTTAGGGTTAGGGTTAGGGTTAGGGTTAGGGTTAGGGTTAGGGTTAGGGTTAGGGTTAGGGTTAGGGTTAGGGTTAGGATGAATGAACACTACAAGAACAATCCAAGAATAGGGTTAGGGTTAGGGTTAGGGTTGGGGTTAGGGTTAGGGTTAGGGTTAGGGTTAGGGTTAGGGTTAGGGTTAGGGTTAGGGTTAGGGTTAGGATGAATGAACACCGCAAGAACAATCCAAGATTAGGGTTAGGGTTAGGGTTAGGGTTAGGGTTAGGGTTAGGGTTAGGGTTAGGGTTAGGGTTAGGGTTAGGGTTAGGATGAATGAACACCACAAGAACAATCCAAGATTAGGGTTAGGGTTAGGGTTAGGGTTAGGGTTAGGGTTAGGGTTAGGGTTAGGGTTAGGGTTAGGGTTAGGGTTAGGGTTAGGTTTAGGATGAATGAACACCGCAAGAACAATCCAAGATTAGGGTTAGGGTTAGGGTTAGGGTTAGGGTTAGGGTTAGGGTTAGGGTTAGGGTTAGGGTTAGGATGAGTGAACACCGCAAGAACAATCCAAGATTACGGATAGGGTAAGGGTTAGGGTTAGGGTTAGGGTTAGGGTGAATGAACACTACAAGAACAATCCAAGATTAGGGTTAGGGTTAGGGTTAGGGTTAGGGTTGGGGTTAGGGTTAGGATGAATGAACACCGCAAGAACAATCCAAGATTAGGGTTAGGGTTAGGGTTAGGGTTAGGGTTAGGGTTAGGGTTAGGGTTAGGGTTAGGGTTAGGGTTAGGGTTAGGGTGAATGAACACCGCAAGAACAATCCAAGAATAGGGTTAGGGTTAGGGTTAGGGTTAGGGTTAGGGTTAGGGTTAGGGTTAGGGTTAGGGTTAGGGTTAGGGTTAGGGTGAATGAACACCGCAAGAACAATCCAAGAATAGGGTTAGGGTTAGGGTTAGGGTTAGGGTTAGGGTGAATGAACACCGCAAGAACAATCCAAGAATTGGGTTAGGGTTAGGGTTAGGGTTAGGGTTAGGATGAATGAACACCGCAAGAACAATCCAAGATTAGGGTTAGGGTTAGGGTTAGGGTTAGGGTTAGGGTTAGGGTTAGGGTTAGGGTTAGGGTTAGGGTTAGGGTTAGGGTTAGGGTTAGGATGAATGAACACTACAAGAACAATCCAAGAATAGGGTTAGGGTTAGGGTTAGGGTTAGGGTTAGGGTTAGGGTTAGGGTTAGGGTTAGGGTTAGGGTTAGGGTTAGGGTTAGGGTTAGGGTTAGGGTTAGGGTTAGGGTTAGGATGAATGAACAC
>NW_028113025.1:135000-147500 GCF_964234715.1 Podarcis melisellensis | reverse complement strand
AACCCCAACCGTAACCCTAACCCCAACCCTTACCCTAACCCTAACCCTAATCTTGGATTGTTCTTGTGGTGTTCATTCATCCTAACCCTAACCCTAACCCTAACCCTAACCCTAACCCTAACCCTAACCCTAACCCTATTCTTGGATTGTTCTTGCGGTGTTCATTCACCCTAACCCTAACCCTAACCCTAATCTTGGATTGTTCTTGTGGTGTTCATTCATCCAAACCCTAACCCTAACCCTAACCCTAACCCTAACCCTTACCCTAACCCTAACCCTAACCCTAACCCTAACCCTAACCCTAACCCTAACACTAACACTAACACTAACACTAACCCTTATCTTGGATTGTTCTTGCGGTGTTCATTCAACCTAACCCTAACCCTAACCCTAACCCTAACCCTAACCCTAACCCTAACCCTAACCCTAACCCTAACCCTAACCCTAACCCTAATCTTGGATTGTTCTTGTAGTGTTCATTCATCCTAACCCTAACCCTAACCCTAACCCTAACCCTAATCTTGGATTGTTCTTGCGGTGTTCATTCATCCTAAACCTAACCCTAACCCTAACTCTAACTCTAACTCTAACTCTAACCCTAACCCTAACCCTAACCCTAACCCTAACCCTAACCCTAACCCTAACCCTAACCCTAACCCAAACCCTAACCCTAACCCTAACCCTAACCCTAACCCTAACCCTAACCCTATTCTTGGATTGTTCTTCCGGTGTTCATTCACTCTAACCCTAACCCTAACCCTAACCCTAACCCTATTCTTGGATTGTTCTTGTGGTGTTCATTCACCCTAACCCTAACCCTAACCCTAACCCTAATCCTAACCCTAACCCTAACCCTAATCTTGGATTGTTCTTGTAGTGTTCATTCATCCTAACCCTAACCCTAACCCTAACCCTAACCCTAACCCTAACCCTAACCCTAACCCTAACCCTAACCCTAACCCTAACCCTAATCTTGGATTGTTCTTGCTGTGTTCATTCACCCTAACCCTAACCCTAACCCTAACCCTAACCCTTACCCTAACCCTAACCCTAACCCCAACCCTAACCCTAACCCTAACCCTAACCCTTACCCTAATCCTGGATTGTTCTTGTGGTGTTCACTCATCCTAACCCTAACCCTAACCCTAACCCTAACCCTAACCCTAACCCTAACCCTAACCCTAACCCTAACCCTAACCCTAACCCTAACCCTAATCTTGGATTGTTCTTGTAGTGTTCATTCATCCTAACCCTAACCCTAACCCTAACCCTAACCCTAACCCTAACCCTAACCCTAACCCTAATCTTGGATTGTTCTTGCGGTGTTCATTCATCCTAAACCTAACCCTAACCCTAACCCTAACCCTAACCCTAACCCTAACCCTAACCCTAACCCCAACCCTAACCCTAACCCCAACCCTTACCCTAACCCTAACCCTAATCTTGGATTGTTCTTGTGGTGTTCATTCATCCTAACCCTAACCCTAACCCTAACCCTAACCCTAACCCTAACCCTAACCCTAACCCTAAGCCTAACCCTAACCCTAACCCTATTCTTGGATTGTTCTTGCGGTGTTCATTCACCCTAACCCTAACCCTAACCCTAATCTTGGATTGTTCTTGTGGTGTTCATTCATCCTAACCCTAACCCTAACCCTAACCCTAACCCTAACCCTAACCCTAACCCTAACCCTAACCCTAATCTTGGATGGTTCTTGCGGTGTTCATTCATCCTAAACCTAACCCTAACCCTTACCCTAACCCTAACCCTAACCCTAACCCAACCCTAACCCTTACCCTTACCCTAACCCTAACCCTAACCCTAACCCTAACCCTAACCCTAACCCTAACCCTAACCCTATTCTTGGATTGTTCTTCCGGTGTTCATTCACTCTAACCCTAACCCTAACCCTAACCCTAACCCTAACCCTAACCCTAACCCTAACCCTAACCCTAACCCTAACCCTAACCCTAACCCTAACCCTATTCTTGGATTGTTCTTGCGGTGTTCATTCACCCTAACCCTAACCCTAACCCTAACCCTAACCCTAACCCTAATCCTAACCCTAACCCTAACCCTAATCTTGGATTGTTCTTGTAGTGTTCATTCATCCTAACCCTAACCCTAACCCTAACCCTAACCCTAACCCTAATCTTGGATTGTTCTTGCGGTGTTCATTCACCCTAACCCTAACCCTAACCCTAACCCAACCCTAACCCTAACCCTAACCCTAACCCTAACCCTAACCCTAACCCTAACCCTAACCCTAACCCTAACCCTAACCCTAATCTTCGATTGTTCTTGTAGTCTTCATTCATCCTAACCCTAACCCTAACCCTAACCCTAACCCTAACCCTAACCATAACCCTAACCCTAACCCTAATCTTGGATTGTTCTTGCGGTGTTAATTCATCCTAAACCTAACCCTAACCCTAACCCTAACCCTAACCCTAACCCTAACCCTAACCCTAACCCTAACCCTAACCCTAACCCTAACCCCAACCCTAACCCCAACCCTAACCCTAACCCTAACCCTAATCTTGGATTGTTCTTGTGGTGTTCATTCATCCTAACCTTAACCCTAACCCTAACCCTAACCCTAACCCTAACCCTAACCCTAACCCTAACCCTAACCCTAACCCTAACCCTAACCCTAACCCTAACCCTAACCCTATTCTTGGATTGTTCTTGCGATGTTCATTCACCCTAACCCTAACCCTAACCCTAACCCAACCCTAACCCTTACCCTAACCCTAACCCTAACCCTAACCCTAACCCTAACCCTAACCCTAACCCTAACCCTAACCCTAACCCTAACCCTAATCTTGGATTGTTCTTGTGGTGTTCATTCATCCTAACCCTAACCCTAACCCTAACCCTAACCCTAACCCTAACCCTAACCCTAACCCTATTCTTGGATTGTTCTTGCGGTGTTCATTCACCCTAACCCTAACCCTAACCCTAACCCTAACCCTAACCCTAACCCTAACCCTAACCCTAACCCTAACCCTAACCCTAACCCTAACCCTAACCCTAACCCTAACCCTAATCTTGGATTGTTCTTGCGGTGTTCATTCACCCTAACCCTAACCCTAACCCTAACCCTAATCTTGGATTGTTCTTGTAGTGTTCATTCATCCTAACCCTAACCCTAACCCTAACCCTAACCCTAACCCTAACCCTAACCCTAACCCTAACCCTAACCCTAATCCTAATCTTGGATTGTTCTTGCGGTGTTCATTCATCCTAAACCTAACCCTAACCCTAACTCTAACCCTAACCCTAACCCTAACCCTAACCCTTACCCTTACCCTAACCCTAACCCTAACCCTATTCTTGGATTGTTCTTCCGATGTTCATTCACTCTAACCCTAACCCTAACCCTAACCCTAACCCTAACCCCAACCCTAACCCTAACCCTAACCCTTACCCTAATCCTGGATTGTTCTTGTGGTGTTCACTCATCCTAACCCTAACCCTAACCCTAACCCTAACCCTAACCCTAACCCTAACCCTAACCCTAACCCTAACCCTAACCCTAATCTTGGATTGTTCTTGTAGTGTTCATTCATCCTAACCCTAACCCTAACCCTAACCCTAACCCTAACCCTAACCCTAACCCTAACCCTAACCCTAACCCTAATCTTTGATTGTTCTTGCGGTGTTCATTCATCCTAAACCTAACCCTAACCCTAACCCTAACCCTAACCCTAACCCTAACCCTAACCCTAACCCCAACCCTAACCCTAACCCCAACCCTTACCCTAACCCTAACCCTAATCTTGGATTGTTCTTGTGGTGTTCATTCATCCTAACCCTAACCCTAACCCTAACCCTAACCCTAACCCTAACCCTAACCCTAACCCTAACCCTAACCCTAACCCTAACCCTAACCCTAACCCTATTCTTGGATTGTTCTTGCGGTGTTCATTCACCCTAACCCTAACCCTAACCCTAATCTTGGATTGTTCTTGTGGTGTTCATTCATCCTAACCCTAACCCTAACCCTAACCCTAACCCTAACCCTAACCCTAACCCTAACCCTAACCCTTACCCTAACCCTAACCCTAACCCTAACCCTAACCCTAACACTAAAACTAACACTAACACTAACACTAACCCTTATCTTGGATTGTTCTTGCGGTGTTCATTCATCCTAACCCTAACCCTAACCCTAACCCTAACCCTAACCCTAACCCTAACCCTAACCCTAACCCTAACCCTAACCCTAACCCTAACCCTAATCTTGGATTGTTCTTGTAGTGTTCATTCATCCTAACCCTAACCCTAACCCTAACCCTAACCCTAATCTTGGATTGTTCTTGCGGTGTTCATTCATCCTAAACCTAACCCTAACCCTAACTCTAACTCTAACTCTAACTCTAACCCTAACCCTAACCCTAACCCTAACCCTAACCCTAACCCTAACCCTAACCCTAACCCTAACCCTAACCCTATTCTTGGATTGTTCTTCCGGTGTTCATTCACTCTATCCCTAACGCTAACCCTAACCCTAACCCTAACCCTAACTCTAACCCTAACCCTAACCCTATTCTTGGATTGTTCTTGTGGTGTTCATTCACCCTAACCCTAACCCTAAACCTAACCCTAACCCTAATCCTAACCCTAACCCTAACCCTAACCCTAACCCTAACTCTAATCTTGGATTGTTCTTGCTGTGTTCATTCACCCTAACCCTAACCCTAACCCTAACCCTAACCCTAACCCTAACCCTAACCCTAACCCTAACCCCAACCCTAACCCTAACCCTAACCCTAACCCTAATCTTGGATTGTTCTTGCGGTGTTCATTCACCCTAACCCTAACCCTAACCCTAACCCTAATCTTGGATTGTTCTTGTAGTGTTCATTCATCCTAACCCTAACCCTAACCCTAACCCTAACCCTAACCCTAACCCTAACCCTAACCCTAACCCTAATCCTAATCTTGGATTGTTCTTGCGGTGTTCATTCATCCTAAACCTAACCCTAACCCTAACTCTAACCCTAACCCTAACCCTAACCCTAACCCTAACCCTAACCCTTACCCTAACCCTAACCCTAACCCTATTCTTGGATTGTTCTTCCGATATTCATTCACTCTAACCCTAACCCTAACCCTAACCCTAACCCTAACCCTAACCCTAACCCTAACCCCAACCCTAACCCTAACCCTAACCCTTACCCTAATCCTGGATTGTTCTTGTGGTGTTCACTCATCCTAACCCTAACCCTAACCCTAACCCTAACCCTAACCCTAACCCTAACCCTAACCCTATTCTTGGATTGTTCTTGCGGTGTTCATTCACCCTAACCCTAACCCTAACCCTAATCTTGGATTGTTCTTGTGGTGTTCATTCATCCTAACCCTAACCCTAACCCTAACCCTAACCCTAACCCTAAACCTAACCCTAACCCTTACCCTAACCCTAACCCTAACCCTAACCCTAACCCTAACCCTAACCCTAACACTAACACTAACACTAACACTAACCCTTATCTTGGATTGTTCTTGCGGTGTTCATTCATCCTAACCCTAACCCTAACCCTAACCCTAACCCTAACCCTAACCCTAACCCTAACCCTAACCCTAACCCTAACCCTAACCCTAATCTTGGATTGTTCTTGTAGTGTTCATTCATCCTAACCCTAACCCTAACCCTAACCCTAACCCTAATCTTGGATTGTTCTTGCGGTGTTCATTCATCCTAAACCTAACCCTAACCCTAACTCTAACTCTAACTCTAACTCTAACCCTAACCCTAACCCTAACCCTAACCCTAACCCTAACCCTAACCCTAACCCTAACCCTAACCCTAACCCTAACCCTAACCCTAACCCTATTCTTGGATTGTTCTTCCGGTGTTCATTCACTCTAACCCTAACCCTAACCCTAACCCTAACCCTAACCCTAACCCTAACCCTAACCCTAACCCTAACCCTAATCTTGGATTGTTCTTGTAGTGTTCATTCATCCTAACCCTAACCCTAACCCTAACCCTATCCCTAATCTTGGATTGTTCTTGCGGTGTTCATTCATCCTAAACCTAACCCTAACCCTAACTCTAACTCTAACTCTAACTCTAACCCTAACCCTAACCCTAACCCTAACCCTAACCCTAACCCTAACCCTAACCCTAACCCTAACCCTATTCTTGGAGTGTTCTTCCGGTGTTCATTCACTCTAACCCTAACCCTAACCCTAACCCTAACCCTAACCCTAACCCTAACCCTAACCCTAACCCTATTCTTGGATTGTTCTTGTGGTGTTCATTCACCCTAACCCTAACCCTAAACCTAACCCTAACCCTAATCCTAACCCTAACCCTAACCCTAACCCTAACCCTAACCCTAACCCTAACTCTAATCTTGGATTGTTCTTGCTGTGTTCATTCACCCTAACCCTAACCCTAACCCTAACCCTAACCCTAACCCTAACCCTAACCCTAACCCTAACCCCAACCCTAACCCTAACCCTAACCCTAACCCTAATCTTGGATTGTTCTTGCGGTGTTCATTCACCCTAACCCTAACCCTAACCCTAATCTTGGATTGTTCTTGTAGTGTTCATTCATCCTAACCCTAACCCTAACCCTAACCCTAACCCTAACCCTAACCCTAACCCTAATCCTAATCTTGGATTGTTCTTGCGGTGTTCATTCATCCTAAACCTAACCCTAACCCTAACTCTAACCCTAACCCTAACCCTAACCCTAACCCTAACCCTAACCCTAACCCTAACCCTAACCCTTACCCTAACCCTAACCCTAACCCTATTCTTGGATTATTCTTCCGATGTTCATTCACTCTAACCCTAACCCTAACCCTAACCCTAACCCTAACCCTAACCCTAACCCCAACCCTAACCCTAACCCTAACCCTTACCCTAATCCTGGATTGTTCTTGTGGTGTTCACTCATCCTAACCCTAACCCTAACCCTAACCCTAACCCTAACCCTAACCCTAACCCTAACCCTAACCCTAATCTTGGATTGTTCTTGTAGTGTTCATTCATCCTAACCCTAACCCTAACCCTAACCCTAACCCTAACCCTAACCCTAACCCTAACCCTAACCCTAATCTTGGATTGTTCTTGCGGTGTTCATTCATCCTAAACCTAACCCTAACCCTAACCCTAACCCTAACCCTAACCCTAACCCTAACCCTAACCCTAACCCTAACCCTAACCCCAACCCTAACCCTAACCCCAACCCTTACCCTAACCCTAACCCTAATCTTGGATTGTTCTTGTGGTGTTCATTCATCCTAACCCTAACCCTAACCCTAACCCTAACCCTAACCCTAACCCTAACCCTAACCCTAACCCTAACCCTAACCCTATTCTTGGATTGTTCTTGCGGTGTTCATTCACCCTAACCCTAACCCTAACCCTAATCTTGGATTGTTCTTGTGGTGTTCATTCATCCTAACCCTAACCCTAACCCTAACCCTAACCCTAACCCTAACCCTAACCCTAACCCTAACCCTAACCCTAACCCTAACCCTAACCCTAACCCTAACCCTAACCCTAACCCTAACCCTAACCCTAACCCTAACCCTAACCCTAACCCTAACCCTAACCCTAACCCTAACCCTAACCCTAACCCTAACCCTAACCCTAACCCTAACCCTAACCCTAACCCTAACCCTAACCCTAACCCTAACCCTAACCCTAACCCTAACCCTAACCCTAACCCTAACCCTAACCCTAACCCTAACCCTAACCCTAACCCTAACCCTAACCCTAACCCTAACCCTAACCCTAACCCTATTCTTGGATTGTTCTTGCGATGTTCATTCACCCTAACCCTAACCCTAACCCTAACCCAACCCTAACCCTTACCCTAACCCTAACCCTAACCCTAACCCTAACCCTAACCCTAACCCTAACCCTAACCCTAACCCTAACCCTAACCCTAACCCTAATCTTGGATTGTTCTTGTGGTGTTCATTCATCCTAACCCTAACCCTAACCCTAACCCTAACCCTAACCCTAACCCTAACCCTAACCCTATTCTTGGATTGTTCTTGCGGTGTTCATTCACCCTAACCCTAACCCTAACCCTAACCCTAACCCTAACCCTAACCCTAACCCTAACCCTAACCCTAACCCTAACCCTAACCCTAACCCTAACCCTAACCCTAACCCTAATCTTGGATTGTTCTTGCGGTGTTCATTCACCCTAACCCTAACCCTAACCCTAACCCTAATCTTGGATTGTTCTTGTAGTGTTCATTCATCCTAACCCTAACCCTAACCCTAACCCTAACCCTAACCCTAACCCTAACCCTAACCCTAACCCTAACCCTAATCCTAATCTTGGATTGTTCTTGCGGTGTTCATTCATCCTAAACCTAACCCTAACCCTAACTCTAACCCTAACCCTAACCCTAACCCTAACCCTTACCCTTACCCTAACCCTAACCCTAACCCTATTCTTGGATTGTTCTTCCGATGTTCATTCACTCTAACCCTAACCCTAACCCTAACCCTAACCCTAACCCCAACCCTAACCCTAACCCTAACCCTTACCCTAATCCTGGATTGTTCTTGTGGTGTTCACTCATCCTAACCCTAACCCTAACCCTAACCCTAACCCTAACCCTAACCCTAACCCTAACCCTAACCCTAACCCTAACCCTAATCTTGGATTGTTCTTGTAGTGTTCATTCATCCTAACCCTAACCCTAACCCTAACCCTAACCCTAACCCTAACCCTAACCCTAACCCTAACCCTAACCCTAATCTTTGATTGTTCTTGCGGTGTTCATTCATCCTAAACCTAACCCTAACCCTAACCCTAACCCTAACCCTAACCCTAACCCTAACCCTAACCCCAACCCTAACCCTAACCCCAACCCTTACCCTAACCCTAACCCTAATCTTGGATTGTTCTTGTGGTGTTCATTCATCCTAACCCTAACCCTAACCCTAACCCTAACCCTAACCCTAACCCTAACCCTAACCCTAACCCTAACCCTAACCCTAACCCTAACCCTAACCCTATTCTTGGATTGTTCTTGCGGTGTTCATTCACCCTAACCCTAACCCTAACCCTAATCTTGGATTGTTCTTGTGGTGTTCATTCATCCTAACCCTAACCCTAACCCTAACCCTAACCCTAACCCTAACCCTAACCCTAACCCTAACCCTTACCCTAACCCTAACCCTAACCCTAACCCTAACCCTAACACTAAAACTAACACTAACACTAACACTAACCCTTATCTTGGATTGTTCTTGCGGTGTTCATTCATCCTAACCCTAACCCTAACCCTAACCCTAACCCTAACCCTAACCCTAACCCTAACCCTAACCCTAACCCTAACCCTAACCCTAACCCTAATCTTGGATTGTTCTTGTAGTGTTCATTCATCCTAACCCTAACCCTAACCCTAACCCTAACCCTAATCTTGGATTGTTCTTGCGGTGTTCATTCATCCTAAACCTAACCCTAACCCTAACTCTAACTCTAACTCTAACTCTAACCCTAACCCTAACCCTAACCCTAACCCTAACCCTAACCCTAACCCTAACCCTAACCCTAACCCTAACCCTATTCTTGGATTGTTCTTCCGGTGTTCATTCACTCTATCCCTAACGCTAACCCTAACCCTAACCCTAACCCTAACTCTAACCCTAACCCTAACCCTATTCTTGGATTGTTCTTGTGGTGTTCATTCACCCTAACCCTAACCCTAAACCTAACCCTAACCCTAATCCTAACCCTAACCCTAACCCTAACCCTAACCCTAACTCTAATCTTGGATTGTTCTTGCTGTGTTCATTCACCCTAACCCTAACCCTAACCCTAACCCTAACCCTAACCCTAACCCTAACCCTAACCCTAACCCCAACCCTAACCCTAACCCTAACCCTAACCCTAATCTTGGATTGTTCTTGCGGTGTTCATTCACCCTAACCCTAACCCTAACCCTAACCCTAATCTTGGATTGTTCTTGTAGTGTTCATTCATCCTAACCCTAACCCTAACCCTAACCCTAACCCTAACCCTAACCCTAACCCTAACCCTAACCCTAATCCTAATCTTGGATTGTTCTTGCGGTGTTCATTCATCCTAAACCTAACCCTAACCCTAACTCTAACCCTAACCCTAACCCTAACCCTAACCCTAACCCTAACCCTTACCCTAACCCTAACCCTAACCCTATTCTTGGATTGTTCTTCCGATATTCATTCACTCTAACCCTAACCCTAACCCTAACCCTAACCCTAACCCTAACCCTAACCCTAACCCCAACCCTAACCCTAACCCTAACCCTTACCCTAATCCTGGATTGTTCTTGTGGTGTTCACTCATCCTAACCCTAACCCTAACCCTAACCCTAACCCTAACCCTAACCCTAACCCTAACCCTATTCTTGGATTGTTCTTGCGGTGTTCATTCACCCTAACCCTAACCCTAACCCTAATCTTGGATTGTTCTTGTGGTGTTCATTCATCCTAACCCTAACCCTAACCCTAACCCTAACCCTAACCCTAAACCTAACCCTAACCCTTACCCTAACCCTAACCCTAACCCTAACCCTAACCCTAACCCTAACCCTAACACTAACACTAACACTAACACTAACCCTTATCTTGGATTGTTCTTGCGGTGTTCATTCATCCTAACCCTAACCCTAACCCTAACCCTAACCCTAACCCTAACCCTAACCCTAACCCTAACCCTAACCCTAACCCTAACCCTAATCTTGGATTGTTCTTGTAGTGTTCATTCATCCTAACCCTAACCCTAACCCTAACCCTAACCCTAATCTTGGATTGTTCTTGCGGTGTTCATTCATCCTAAACCTAACCCTAACCCTAACTCTAACTCTAACTCTAACTCTAACCCTAACCCTAACCCTAACCCTAACCCTAACCCTAACCCTAACCCTAACCCTAACCCTAACCCTAACCCTAACCCTAACCCTAACCCTAACCCTATTCTTGGATTGTTCTTCCGGTGTTCATTCACTCTAACCCTAACCCTAACCCTAACCCTAACCCTAACCCTAACCCTAACCCTAACCCTAACCCTAACCCTAATCTTGGATTGTTCTTGTAGTGTTCATTCATCCTAACCCTAACCCTAACCCTAACCCTATCCCTAATCTTGGATTGTTCTTGCGGTGTTCATTCATCCTAAACCTAACCCTAACCCTAACTCTAACTCTAACTCTAACTCTAACCCTAACCCTAACCCTAACCCTAACCCTAACCCTAACCCTAACCCTAACCCTAACCCTAACCCTATTCTTGGAGTGTTCTTCCGGTGTTCATTCACTCTAACCCTAACCCTAACCCTAACCCTAACCCTAACCCTAACCCTAACCCTAACCCTAACCCTATTCTTGGATTGTTCTTGTGGTGTTCATTCACCCTAACCCTAACCCTAAACCTAACCCTAACCCTAATCCTAACCCTAACCCTAACCCTAACCCTAACCCTAACCCTAACCCTAACTCTAATCTTGGATTGTTCTTGCTGTGTTCATTCACCCTAACCCTAACCCTAACCCTAACCCTAACCCTAACCCTAACCCTAACCCTAACCCTAACCCCAACCCTAACCCTAACCCTAACCCTAACCCTAATCTTGGATTGTTCTTGCGGTGTTCATTCACCCTAACCCTAACCCTAACCCTAATCTTGGATTGTTCTTGTAGTGTTCATTCATCCTAACCCTAACCCTAACCCTAACCCTAACCCTAACCCTAACCCTAACCCTAATCCTAATCTTGGATTGTTCTTGCGGTGTTCATTCATCCTAAACCTAACCCTAACCCTAACTCTAACCCTAACCCTAACCCTAACCCTAACCCTAACCCTAACCCTAACCCTAACCCTAACCCTTACCCTAACCCTAACCCTAACCCTATTCTTGGATTATTCTTCCGATGTTCATTCACTCTAACCCTAACCCTAACCCTAACCCTAACCCTAACCCTAACCCTAACCCCAACCCTAACCCTAACCCTAACCCTTACCCTAATCCTGGATTGTTCTTGTGGTGTTCACTCATCCTAACCCTAACCCTAACCCTAACCCTAACCCTAACCCTAACCCTAACCCTAACCCTAACCCTAATCTTGGATTGTTCTTGTAGTGTTCATTCATCCTAACCCTAACCCTAACCCTAACCCTAACCCTAACCCTAACCCTAACCCTAACCCTAACCCTAATCTTGGATTGTTCTTGCGGTGTTCATTCATCCTAAACCTAACCCTAACCCTAACCCTAACCCTAACCCTAACCCTAACCCTAACCCTAACCCTAACCCCAACCCTAACCCTAACCCCAACCCTTACCCTAACCCTAACCCTAATCTTGGATTGTTCTTGTGGTGTTCATTCATCCTAACCCTAACCCTAACCCTAACCCTAACCCTAACCCTAACCCTAACCCTAACCCTAACCCTAACCCTAACCCTATTCTTGGATTGTTCTTGCGGTGTTCATTCACCCTAACCCTAACCCTAACCCTAATCTTGGATT
>NW_028113025.1:127500-132500 GCF_964234715.1 Podarcis melisellensis | reverse complement strand
ATTCACCCTAACCCTAACCCTAACCCTAATCTTGGATTGTTCTTGTGGTGTTCATTCATCCTAACCCTAACCCTAACCCTAACCCTAACCCTAACCCTAACCCTAACCCTAATCTTGGATGGTTCTTGCGGTGTTCATTCATCCTAAACCTAACCCTAACCCTTACCCTTACCCTAACCCTAACCCTAACCCTAACCCTAACCCTAACACTAACCCTTATCTTGGATTGTTCTTGCGGTGTTCATTCATCCTAACCCTAACCCTAACCCTAACCCTAACCCTAACCCTAACCCTAACCCTAACCCTAATCTTGGATTGTTCTTGTAGTGTTCATTAATCCTAACCCTAACCCTAACCCTAACCCTAACCCTAACCCTAACCCTAACCCTATCCCTAATCTTGGATTGTTCTTGCGGTGTTCATTCATCCTAACCCTAACCCTAACCCTAACCCTAACCCTAACCCTAATCCTAACCCTAACCCTAACCCTAACCCCAACCCTAACCCCAACCCTAACCCTAACCCTAACCCTAATCTTGGATTGTTCTTGTGGTGTTCATTCATCCTAACCTTAACCCTAACCCTAACCCTAACCCTAACCCTAACCCTAACCCTAACCCTAACCCTATTCTTGGATTGTTCTTGCGGTGTTCATTCACCCTAACCCTAAACCTAAACCTAACTCTAACCCTAACCCTAATCCTAACCCTAACCCTAATCCTAACCCTAACCCTAACCCTAACCCTAACCCTAACCCTAACCCTAACCCTAACCCTAACCCTAACCCTAATCTTGGATTGTTCTTGTGGTATTCATTCATCCTAACCCAAACCCTAACCCTAACCCTAAACCTAACCCTAATCTTGGATTGTTCTTGCGGTGTTCATTCATCCTAAACCTAACCCTAACCCTAACCCTAACCCTAACCCTAACCCTAACCCTAACCCTAACACTAACACTAACACTAACACTAACCCTTATCTTGGATTGTTCTTGCGGTGTTCATTCATCCTAACCCTAACCCTAACCCTAACCCTAACCCTAACCCTAACCCTAACCCTAACCCTAATCTTGGATTGTTCTTGCGGTGTTCATTCATCCTAACCCTAACCCTAACCCTAACCCTAACCCTAACCCTAACCGTAACCCTAACCCTAACCCTAACCCTAACCCTATTCTTGGATTGTTCTTGCGGCGTTCATTCACCCTAACCCTAACCCTAACCCTAACCCTAACCCTAATCTTGGATTGTTCTTGCGGTGTTCATTCATCCTAACCCTAACCCTAACCCTAACCCTAACCCTAACCCTAACCCTAACCCCAACCCTAACCCCAACCCTAACCCTAACCCTAACCCTAACCCTAACCCTAACCCTAATCTTGGATTGTTCTTGCGGTGTTCATTCATCCTAAACCTAACCCTAACCCTAACCCTAACCCTAACCCTAACCCTAACCCTAACCCTAACCCTAACACTAACACTAACACTAACCCTTATCTTGGATTGTTCTTGCGGTGTTCATTCATCCTAACCCTAACCCTAACCCTAACCCTAACCCTAACCCTAACCCTAACCCTAACCCTAACCCTAACCCTAACCCTAACCCTAACCCTAATCTTGGATTGTTCTTGCGGTGTTCATTCATCCTAACCCTAACCCTAACCCTAACCCTAACCCTAACCCTAACCCTAACCCTAACCCTAACCCTAACCCTATTCTTGGATTGTTCTTGCGGTGTTCATTCACCCTAACCCTAACCCTAACCCTAACCCTAACCCTAACCCTAACCCTAACCCTAACCCTAACCCTAACCCCAACCCTAACCCCAACCCTAACCCTAACCCTAACCCTAATCTTGGATTGTTCTTCTGGCGTTCATTCATCCTAACCCTAACCCTAACCCTAACCCTAACC
The DNA here is from genome assembly GCF_964234715.1 of Podarcis melisellensis. Classification (NCBI taxonomy): domain Eukaryota; kingdom Metazoa; phylum Chordata; class Lepidosauria; order Squamata; family Lacertidae; genus Podarcis; species Podarcis melisellensis. Next base: position 130,585 of record NW_028113025.1, on the reverse strand, counting down.
CTAACCCTAATCCTAACCCTAACCCTATTCTTGGATTGTTCTTGCGGTGTTCATTCACCCTAACCCTAACCCTAACCCTAACCCTAACCCTAACCCTAACCCTAACCCTAACCCTAACCCTATTCTTGGATTGTTCTTGCGGTGTTCATTCACCCTAACCCTAAACCTAAACCTAACTCTAACCCTAACCCTAATCCTAACCCTAACCCTAACCCTAACCCTAACTCTAACCCTAACCCTAACCCTAATCCTAACCCTAACCCTAACCCTAACACTAACCCTAACACTAACCCTATTCTTGGATTGTTCTTGCGGTGTTCATTCACCCTAACCCTAACCCTAACCCTAACCCTAACCCTAACCCTAACCCTAACCCTAACCCTAACCCTAACCCTAACCCTAACCCTAACCCTAATCTTGGATTGTTCTTGTGGTATTCATTCATCCTAACCCAAACCCTAACCCTAACCCTAAACCTAACCCTAATCTTGGATTGTTCTTGCGGTGTTCATTCATCCTAAACCTAACCCTAACCCCAACCCTTACCCTAACCCTAACCCTAATCTTGGATTGTTCTTGTGGTGTTCATTCATCCTAACCCTAACCCTAACCCTAACCCTAACCCTAACCCTAACCCTAACCCTAACCCTAACCCTATTCTTGGATTGTTCTTGCGGTGTTCATTCACCCTAACCCTAACCCTAACCCTAATCTTGGATTGTTCTTGTGGTGTTCATTCATCCTAACCCTAACCCTAACCCTAACCCTAACCCTAACCCTAACCCTAACCCTAACCCTAATCTTGGATGGTTCTTGCGGTGTTCATTCATCCTAAACCTAACCCTAACCCTTACCCTTACCCTAACCCTAACCCTAACCCTAACCCTAACCCTAACACTAACCCTTATCTTGGATTGTTCTTGCGGTGTTCATTCATCCTAACCCTAACCCTAACCCTAACCCTAACCCTAACCCTAACCCTAACCCTAACCCTAACCCTAATCTTGGATTGTTCTTGTAGTGTTCATTAATCCTAACCCTAACCCTAACCCTAACCCTAACCCTAACCCTAACCCTAACCCTATCCCTAATCTTGGATTGTTCTTGCGGTGTTCATTCATCCTAACCCTAACCCTAACCCTAACCCTAACCCTAACCCTAATCCTAACCCTAACCCTAACCCTAACCCCAACCCTAACCCCAACCCTAACCCTAACCCTAACCCTAATCTTGGATTGTTCTTGTGGTGTTCATTCATCCTAACCTTAACCCTAACCCTAACCCTAACCCTAACCCTAACCCTAACCCTAACCCTAACCCTAACCCTATTCTTGGATTGTTCTTGCGGTGTTCATTCACCCTAACCCTAAACCTAAACCTAACTCTAACCCTAACCCTAATCCTAACCCTAACCCTAATCCTAACCCTAACCCTAACCCTAACCCTAACCCTAACCCTAACCCTAACCCTAACCCTAACCCTAACCCTAACCCTAATCTTGGATTGTTCTTGTGGTATTCATTCATCCTAACCCAAACCCTAACCCTAACCCTAAACCTAACCCTAATCTTGGATTGTTCTTGCGGTGTTCATTCATCCTAAACCTAACCCTAACCCTAACCCTAACCCTAACCCTAACCCTAACCCTAACCCTAACACTAACACTAACACTAACACTAACCCTTATCTTGGATTGTTCTTGCGGTGTTCATTCATCCTAACCCTAACCCTAACCCTAACCCTAACCCTAACCCTAACCCTAATCTTGGATTGTTCTTGCGGTGTTCATTCATCCTAACCCTAACCCTAACCCTAACCCTAACCCTAACCCTAACCGTAACCCTAACCCTAACCCTAACCCTAACCCTATTCTTGGATTGTTCTTGCGGCGTTCATTCACCCTAACCCTAACCCTAACCCTAACCCTAACCCTAATCTTGGATTGTTCTTGCGGTGTTCATTCATCCTAACCCTAACCCTAACCCTAACCCTAACCCTAACCCTAACCCTAACCCCAACCCTAACCCCAACCCTAACCCTAACCCTAACCCTAACCCTAACCCTAACCCTAATCTTGGATTGTTCTTGCGGTGTTCATTCATCCTAAACCTAACCCTAACCCTAACCCTAACCCTAACCCTAACCCTAACCCTAACCCTAACACTAACCCTAACACTAACACTAACACTAACCCTTATCTTGGATTGTTCTTGCGGTGTTCATTCATCCTAACCCTAACCCTAACCCTAACCCTAACCCTAACCCTAACCCTAACCCTAACCCTAACCCTAACCCTAACCCTAACCCTAATCTTGGATTGTTCTTGCGGTGTTCATTCATCCTAACCCTAACCCTAACCCTAACCCTAACCCTAACCCTAACCCTAACCCTAACCCTAACCCTAACCCTATTCTTGGATTGTTCTTGCGGTGTTCATTCACCCTAACCCTAACCCTAACCCTAACCCTAACCCTAACCCTAACCCTAACCCTAACCCTAACCCTAACCCCAACCCTAACCCCAACCCTAACCCTAACCCTAACCCTAATCTTGGATTGTTCTTCTGGCGTTCATTCATCCTAACCCTAACCCTAACCCTAACCCTAACCCTAACCCTAATCCTAACCCTAACCCTATTCTTGGATTGTTCTTGCGGTGTTCATTCACCCTAACCCTAACCCTAACCCTAACCCTAACCCTAACCCTAACCCTAACTCTAACCCTAACCCTAACCCTAACCCTAACCCTAACCCTAACCCTAATCTTGGATTGTTCTTGCGGTGTTCATTCACCCTAACCCTAACCCTAACCCTAACCCTAACCCTAATCTTGGATTGTTCTTGTAGTGTTCATTCATCCTAACCCTAACCCTAACCCTAACCCTAACCCTAACCCTAACCCTAACCCTAACCCTAATCTTGGATTGTTCTTGCGGTGTTCATTCATCCTAAACCTAACCCTAACCCTAACTCTAACCCTAACCCTAACCCTAACCCTAACCCTAACCCTAACCCTAACCCTAACCCTAACACTAACACTAACACTAACACTAACACTAACCCTTATCTTGCATTGTTCTTGCGGT
>NW_028113025.1:95000-105000 GCF_964234715.1 Podarcis melisellensis | reverse complement strand
TTGGATTGTTCTTGTGGTGTTCATTCATCCTAACCTTAACCCTAACCCTAACCCTAACCCTAACCCTAACCCTAACCCTAACCCTAACCCTAACCTTAACCCTAACCCTAACCCTAACCCTAACCCTAACCCTAATCTTGGATTGTTCTTGCGGTGTTCATTCATCCTAACCCTAACCCTAACCCTAACCCTAACCCTAACCCTAACCCTAACCCTAACCCTAACCCTAACACTAACACTAACACTAACACTAACCCTTATCTTGGATTGTTCTTGCGGTGTTCATTCATCCTAACCCTAACCCTAACCCTAACCCTAACCCTAACCCTAACCCTAACCCTAACCCTAACCCTAACCCTAACCCTAACCCTAATCTTGGATTGTTCTTGCGGTGTTCATTCATCCTAACCCTAACCCTAACCCTAACCCTAACCCTAACCCTAACCCTAACCCTAACCCTATTCTTGGATTGTTCTTGCGGTGTTCATTCACCCTAACCCTAACCCTAACCCTAACCCTAACCCTAACCCTATTCTTGGATTGTTCTTCCGGTGTTCATTCACTCTAACCCTAACCCTAACCCTAACCCTAACCCTAACCCTAACCCTAACCCTAACCCTAACCCTATCCCTATTCTTGGATTGTTCTTGCGGTGTTCATTCACCCTAACCCTAACCCTAACCCTAACCCTAACCCTAACCCTAACCCTAACCCTAACCCTAACCCTAACCCTAACCCTAACCCTAACCCTAACCCTAACCCTAATCTTGGATTGTTCTTGTAGTGTTCATTCATCCTTACCCTAACCCTAACCCTAACCCTAACCCTAATCTTGGATTGTTCTTGCGGTGTTCATTCATCCTAAACCTAACCCTAACCCTAACCCTAACCCTAACCCTAACCCTAACCCTAACCCTAACCCCAACCCTAACCCCAACCCTAACCCTAACCCTAACCCTAATCTTGGATTGTTCTTGTGGTGTTCATTCATCCTAACCCTAACCCTAACCCTAACCCTAACCCTAACCCTAACCCTAACCCTATTCTTGGATTGTTCTTGCGGTGTTCATTCATCCTAACCCTAACCCTAACCCTAACCCTAACCCTAACCCTAACCCTAACCCTAACCCCAACCCTAACCCCAACCCTAACCCTAACCCTAACCCTAACCCTAATCTTGGATTGTTCTTGTGGTGTTCATTCATCCTAACCCTAACCCTAACCCTAACCCTAACCCTTACCCTAACCCTAACCCTAACCCTAACCCTATTCTAGGATTGTTCTTGCGGTGTTCATTCACCCTAACCCTAACCCTAACCCTAACCCTAACCCTAACCCCAACCCCAACCCCAAATCTAACCCTAACCCTAACCCTAATCTTGGATTGTTCTTGTGGTGTTCATTCATCCTAACCTTAACCCTAACCCTAACCCTAACCCTAACCCTAACCCTAACCTTAACCCTAACCCTAACCCTAACCCTAACCCTAACCCTAACCCTAACCCTAACCCTAATCTTGGATTGTTCTTGCGGTGTTCATTCATCCTAACCCTAACCCTAACCCTAACCCTAACCCTAACCCTAACCCTAACCCTAACCCTAACACTAACACTAACACTAACACTAACACTAACCCTTATCTTGGATTGTTCTTGCGGTGTTCATTCATCCTAACCCTAACCCTAACCCTAACCCTAACCCTAACCCTAACCCTAACCCTAACCCTAACCCTAACCCTAACCCTAACCCTAACCCTAATCTTGGATTGTTCTTGCGGTGTTCATTCATCCTAACCCTAACCCTAACCCTAACCCTAACCCTAACCCTAACCCTAACCCTAACCCTAACCCTAACCCTAACCCTATTCTTGGATTGTTCTTGCGGTGTTCATTCACCCTAACCCTAACCCTAACCCTAACCCTAACCCTAACCCTAACCCTAACCCTAACCCTATTCTTGGATTGTTCTTCCGGTGTTCATTCACCCTAACCCTAACCCTAACCCTAACCCTAACCCTAACCCTAACCCTAACCCTAACCCTAACCCTATTCTTGGATTGTTCTTGCGGTGTTCATTCATCCTAACCCTAACCCTAACCCTAACCCAACCCTAACCCTTACCCTAACCCTAACCCTAACCCTAACCCTAACCCTAACCCTAACCCTAACCCTAACCCTAACCCTAACCCTAACCCTATCCCTATTCTTGGATTGTTCTTGCGGTGTTCATTCACCCTAACCCTAACCCTAACCCTAACCCTAACCCTAACCCTAACCCTAACCCTAACCCTAACCCTAATCTTGGATTGTTCTTGTAGTGTTCATTCATCCTTACCCTAACCCTAACCCTAACCCTAACCCTAATCTTGGATTGTTCTTGCGGTGTTCATTCATCCTAAACCTAACCCTAACCCTAACCCTAACCCTAACCCTAACCCTAACCCTAACCCTAACCCCAACCCTAACCCCAACCCTAACCCTAACCCTAATCTTGGATTGTTCTTGTGATGTTCATTCATCCTAACCCTAACCCTAACCCTAACCCTAACCCTAACCCTAACCCTAACCCTAACCCTAACCCTAACCCTAACCCTAACCCTAACCCTATTCTTGGATTGTTCTTGCGGTGTTCATTCACCCTAACCCTAACCCTAACCCTAACCCTAACCCTAACCCTAACCCTAACCCTAACCCTAACCCTAACCCTAACCCTAATCTTGGATTGTTCTTGCGGTGTTCATTCACCCTAACCCTAACCCTAACCCTAACCCTAACCCTAATCTTGGATTGTTCTTGTAGTGTTCATTCATCCTAACCCTAACCCTAACCCTAACCCTAACCCTAACCCTAACACTAACACTAACACTAACCCTTATCTTGGATTGTTCTTGCGGTGTTCATTCATCCTAAACCTAACCCTAACCCTAACTCTAACTCTAACCCTAACCCTAACCCTAACCCTAACCCTAACCCTAACCCTAACCCTAACACTAACACTAACACTAACCCTTATCTTGGATTGTTCTTGCGGTGTTCATTCATCCTAACCCTAACCCTAACCCTAACCCTAACCCTAACCCTAACCCTAACCCTAACCCTAACCCTATTCTTGGATTGTTCTTGCGGTGTTCATTCACCCTAACCCTAACCCTAACCCTAACCCAACCCTAACCCTTACCCTAACCCTAACCCTAACCCTAACCCTAACCCTAACCCTAACCCTAACCCTAACCCTAACCCTAACCCTAACCCTATTCTTGGATTGTTCTTGCGGTGTTCATTCACCCTAACCCTAACCCTAACCCTAACCCTAACCCTAACCCTAACCCTAATCTTGGATTGTTCTTGCGGTGTTCATTCATCCTAAACCTAACCCTAACCCTAACCCTAACCCTAACCCTAACCCTAACCCTAACCCTAACCCTAACCCTAACCCTAACCCTAACCCTATTCTTGGATTGTTCTTCCGGTGTTCATTCACCCTAACCCTAACCCTAACCCCAACCCTAACCCTAACCCTAACCCTAACCCTAACCCTAACCCTAACCCTAACCCTAACCCTAACCCTAACCCTAACCCTATACCTAACCCTAACCCTAACCCTAACCCTAACCCTAACCCTATTCTTGGATTGTTCTTGCGGTGTTCATTCACCCTAACCCTAACCCTAACCCTAACCCTAACCCTAACCCTAACCCTATCCCTAACCCTAACCCTAACCCTAATCCTAACCCTAACCCTAACCCTAACCCTAACCCTAACCCTAACCCTAACCCTATTCTTGGATTGTTCTTGCGGTGTTCATTCACCCTAACCCTAACCCTAACCCTAACCCTAACCCTAACCCTAACCCTAACCCTAACCCTCACCCTAATCTTGGATTGTTCTTGCGGTGTTCATTCACCCTAACCCTAACCCTAACCCTAACCCTAACCCTAATCTTGGATTGTTCTTGTAGTGTTCATTCATCCTAACCCTAACCCTAACCCTAACCCTAACCCTAACCCTAACCCTAACCCTAACCCTAACCCTAACCCTAACCCTATTCTTGGATTGTTCTTGCGGTGTTCATTCACCCTAACCCTAACCCTAACCCTAACCCTAACCCTAACCCTAACCCTAACCCTAACCCTAACCCTAACCCTAACCCTATTCTTGGATTGTTCTTGCAGTGTTCATTCACTCTAACCCTAACCCTAACCCTAACCCTAACCCTAACCCTAACCCTAACCCTAACCCTAACCCTAACCCTAACCCTAACCCTAACCCTAACCCTATTCTTGGATTGTTCTTCCGGGGTTCATTCACTCTAACCCTAACCCTAACTCTAACCCTAACCCTAACCCTAACCCTAACCCTAACCCTAAACCTAACCCTATTCTTGGATTGTTCCTGCAGTGTTCATTCACTCTAACCCTAACCCTAACCCTAACCCTAACCCTAACCCTAACCCTAACCCTAACCCTAACCCTAACCCTAACCCTAACCCTAACCCTAACCCTAACCCTAACCCTAACCCTAATCTTGGATTGTTCTTGCGGTGTTCATTCACCCTAACCCTAACCCTAACCCTAACCCTAACCCTAATCTTGGATTGTTCTTGTAGTGTTCATTCATCCTAACCCTAACCCTAACCCTAACCCTAACCCTAACCCTAACACTAACACTAACACTAACCCTTATCTTGGATTGTTCTTGCGGTGTTCATTCATCCTAAACCTAACCCTAACCCTAACTCTAACTCTAACCCTAACCCTAACCCTAACCCTAACCCTAACCCTAACCCTAACCCTAACACTAACACTAACACTAACCCTTATCTTGGATTGTTCTTGCGGTGTTCATTCATCCTAACCCTAACCCTAACCCTAACCCTAACCCTAACCCTAACCCTAACCCTAACCCTAACCCTATTCTTGGATTGTTCTTGCGGTGTTCATTCACCCTAACCCTAACCCTAACCCTAACCCAACCCTAACCCTTACCCTAACCCTAACCCTAACCCTAACCCTAACCCTAACCCTAACCCTAACCCTAACCCTAACCCTAACCCTAACCCTAACCCTATTCTTGGATTGTTCTTGCGGTGTTCATTCACCCTAACCCTAACCCTAACCCTAACCCTAACCCTAACCCTAACCCTAATCTTGGATTGTTCTTGCGGTGTTCATTCATCCTAAACCTAACCCTAACCCTAACCCTAACCCTAACCCTAACCCTAACCCTAACCCTAACCCTAACCCTAACCCTAACCCTATTCTTGGATTGTTCTTCCGGTGTTCATTCACCCTAACCCTAACCCTAACCCCAACCCTAACCCTAACCCTAACCCTAACCCTAACCCTAACCCTAACCCTAACCCTAACCCTAACCCTATACCTAACCCTAACCCTAACCCTAACCCTAACCCTAACCCTATTCTTGGATTGTTCTTGCGGTGTTCATTCACCCTAACCCTAACCCTAACCCTAACCCTAACCCTAACCCTAACCCTATCCCTAACCCTAACCCTAACCCTAATCCTAACCCTAACCCTAACCCTAACCCTAACCCTAACCCTAACCCTAACCCTAACCCTAACCCTATTCTTGGATTGTTCTTGCGGTGTTCATTCACCCTAACCCTAACCCTAACCCTAACCCTAACCCTAACCCTAACCCTCACCCTAATCTTGGATTGTTCTTGCGGTGTTCATTCACCCTAACCCTAACCCTAACCCTAACCCTAACCCTAATCTTGGATTGTTCTTGTAGTGTTCATTCATCCTAACCCTAACCCTAACCCTAACCCTAACCCTAACCCTAACCCTAACCCTAACCCTAACCCTAACCCTATTCTTGGATTGTTCTTGCGGTGTTCATTCACCCTAACCCTAACCCTAACCCTAACCCTAACCCTAACCCTAACCCTAACCCTAACCCTAACCCTAACCCTATTCTTGGATTGTTCTTGCAGTGTTCATTCACTCTAACCCTAACCCTAACCCTAACCCTAACCCTAACCCTAACCCTAACCCTAACCCTAACCCTAACCCTAACCCTAACCCTAACCCTAACCCTAACCCTATTCTTGGATTGTTCTTCCGGGGTTCATTCACTCTAACCCTAACCCTAACTCTAACCCTAACCCTAACCCTAACCCTAACCCTAACCCTAAACCTAACCCTATTCTTGGATTGTTCCTGCAGTGTTCATTCACTCTAACCCTAACCCTAACCCTAACCCTAACCCTAACCCTAACCCTAACCCTAACCCTAACCCTAACCCTAACCCTAACCCTAACCCTAACCCTAACCCTAACCCTATTCTTGGATTGTTCTTGCGGTGTTCATTCACCCTAACCCTAACCCTAACCCTAACCCTAACCCTAACCCTATCCCTATTCTTGGATTGTTCTTGCGGTGTTCATTCACCCTAACCCTAACCCTAACCCTAACCCTAATCCTAACCCTAACCCTAACCCTAACCCTAACCCTAACCCTAACCCTAACCCTAACCCTAACCCTAACCCTAACCCTAACCCTAATCTTGGATTGTTCTTGTAGTGTTCATTCATCCTAACCCTAACCCTAACCCTAACCCTAACCCTAACCCTAACCCTAACCCTAACCCTAAACCTAACCCTAATCTTGGATTGTTCTTGTAGTGTTCATTCATCCTAACCCTAACCCTAACCCTAACCCTAACCCTAACCCTAACCCTAACCCTAACCAGAATCTTGGATTGTTCTTGCAGTGTTCATTCATCCTAAACCTAAACCTAAGCCTAAGCCTAAGCCTAAGCCTAACCCTAACCCTAACCCTAACCCTAACCCTAACCCTAACCCTAACACTAACACTAACACTAACAGTAACCCTTATCTTGGATTGTTCTTGCGGTGTCCATTCATTCTAACCCTAACCCTAACCCTAACCCTAACCCTAACCCTAACCCTAACCCTAACCCTAACCCTAACCCTAACCCTAACCCTAACCCCAACCCTAACCCTAACCCTAACCCTAATCTTGGATTGTTCTTGCGGTGTTCATTCACCCTAACCCTAACCCTAACCCTAACCCTAACCCTAACCCTAACCCTAACCCTAACCCTATTCTTGGATTGTTCTTCCGGGGTTCATTCACTCTAACCCTAACCCTAACCCTAACTCTAACCCTAACCCTAACCCTAACCCTAACCCTAACCCTAACCCTAACCCTAACCCTAACCCTAACCCTATTCTTGGATTGTTCTTGCAGTGTTCATTCACTCTAACCCTAACCCTAACCCTAACCCTAACCCTAACCCTAACCCTAACCCTAACCCTAACTCTAACCCTATCCCTATTCTAGGATTGTTCTTGCGGTGTTCATTCACCCTAACCCTAACCCTAACCCTAACCCTAACCCTAACCCTAACCCTAACCCTAACCCTAATCTTGGATTGTTCTTGTAGTGTTCATTCATCCTAACCCTAACCCTAACCCTAACCCTAACCCTAACCCTAACCCTAACCCTAACCCTAACCAGAATCTTGGATTGTTCTTGCGGTGTTCATTCATCCTAAACCTAAGCCTAAGCCTAAGCCTAAGCCTAACCCTAACCCTAACCCTAACCCTAACCCTAACACTAACACTAACACTAACACTAACACTAACGCTTATCTTGGATTGTTCTTGCGGTGTTCATTCATCCTAACCCTAACCCTAACCCTAACCCTAACCCTAACCCTAACCCTAACCCTAACCCTAACCCCAACCCTAACCCTAACCCTAACCCTAATCTTGGATTGTTCTTGCGGTGTTCATTCACCCTAACCCTAACCCTAACCCTAACCCTAACCCTAACCCTAACCCTAATCTTGGATTGTTCTTGTAGTGTTCATTCATCCTAACCCTAACCCTAACCCTAACCCTAACCCTAACCCTAACCCTAACCCTAACCCTAACCCTAACCCTAACCCTAATCTTGGATTGTTCTTGCGGTGTTCATTCATCCTAAACCTAACCCTAACCCTAACTCTAACCCTAACCCTAACCCTAACCCTAACCCTAACCCTAACCCTAACCCTAACACTAACACTAACACTAACACTAACACTAACCCTTATCTTGGATTGTTCTTGCGGTGTTCATTCATCCTAACCCTAACCCTAACCCTAACCCTAACCCTAACCCTAACCCTAACCCTAACCCTAACCCTAATCTTGGATTATTCTTGCGGTGTTCATTCATCCTAACCCTAACCCTAACCCTAACCCTAACCCTAACCCTAACCCTAACCCTAACCCTAACCCTAACCCTAACCCTAACCCTAACCCTAATCTTGGATTGTTCTTGCGGTGTTCATTCATCCTAAACCTAAGCCTAAGCCTAAGCCTAAGCCTAAGCCTAACCCTAACCCTAACCCTAACCCTAACCCTAACCCTAACCCTAACACTAACACTAACACTAACACTAACACTAACACTAACACTAACACTAACCCTTATCTTGGATTGTTCTTGCGGTGTTCATTCATCCTAACCCTAACCCTAACCCTAACCCTAACCCTAACCCTAACCCTAACCCTAACCCTAACCCTAACCCTAATCCTAACCCTAACCCCAACCCTAACCCTAACCCTAACCCTAATCTTGGATTGTTCTTGCGGTGTTCATTCACCCTAACCCTAACCCTAACCCTAACCCTAACCCTAATCTTGGATTGTTCTTGCGGTGTTCATTCATCCTAAACCTAACCCTAACCCTAACTCTAACCCTAACCCTAACCCTAACCCTAACCCTAACCCTAACCCTAACCCTAACCCTAACACTAACACTAACACTAACACTAACCCTTATCTTGGATTGTTCTTGCGGTGTTCATTCATCCTAACCCTAACCCTAACCCTAACCCTAACCCTAACCCTAACCCTAACCCTAACCCTAACCCTAACCCTAACCCTAATCTTGGATTATTCTTGCGGTGTTCATTCATCCTAACCCTAACCCTAACCCTAACCCTAACCCTAACCCTAACCCTAACCCTAACCCTAACCCTAATCTTGGATTGTTCTTGCGGTGTTCATTCATCCTAAACCTAAGCCTAAGCCTAAGCCTAACCCTAACCCTAACCCTAACCCTAACCCTAACCCTAACCCTAACCCTAACCCTAATCCTAACCCTAACCCCAACCCTAACCCTAACCCTAACCCTAATCTTGGATTGTTCTTGCGGTGTTCATTCACCCTAACCCTAACCCTAACCCTAACCCTAACCCTAATCTTGGATTGTTCTTGTAGTGTTCATTCATCCTAACCCTAACCCTAACCCTAACCCTAACCCTAACCCTAACCCTAACCCTAACCCTAATCTTGGATTGTTCTTGCGGTGTTCATTCATCCTAAACCTAACCCTAACCCTAACTCTAACCCTAACCCTAACCCTAACCCTAACCCTAACCCTAACACTAACACTAACACTAACACTAACACTAACCCTTATCTTGGATTGTTCTTGCGGTGTTCATTCATCCTAACCCTAACCCTAACCCTAACCCTAACCCTAACCCTAACCCTAACCCTAACCCTAACCCTAACCCTAACCCTAACCCTAACCCTAATCTTGGATTGTTCTTGCGGTGTTCATTCACCCTAACCCTAACCCTAACCCTAACCCTAACCCTAACCCTAACCCTAATCTTGGATTGTTCTTGCGGTGTTCATTCATCCTAACCCTAACCCTAACCCTAACCCTAACCCTAACCCTAACCCTAACCCTAACCCTAACCCTAACCCTAACCCTAACCCTAACCCTAACCCTAACCCTAATCTTGGATTGTTCTTGCGGTGTTCATTCACCCTAACCCTAACCCTAACCCTAACCCTAACCCTAACCCTAACCCTAACCCTAACCCTAACCCTAATCTTGGATTGTTCTTGCGGTGTTCATTCATCCTAACCCTAACCCTAACCCTAACCCTAACCCTAACCCTAACCCTAACCCTAACCCTAACCCTAACCCTAATCTTGGATTGTTCTTGCGGTG
>NW_028113025.1:85000-90000 GCF_964234715.1 Podarcis melisellensis | reverse complement strand
ACTAACACTAACACTAACACTAACACTAACACTAACACTAACCCTTATCTTGGATTGTTCTTGCGGTGTTCATTCATCCTAACCCTAACCCTAACCCTAACCCTAACCCTAACCCTAACCCTAACCCTAACCCTAACCCTAACCCTAACCCTAACCCTAACCCTAACCCTAATCTTGGATTGTTCTTGCGGTGTTCATTCACCCTAACCCTAACCCTAACCCTAACCCTAACCCTAACCCTAACCCTAATCTTGGATTGTTCTTGCGGTGTTCATTCATCCTAACCCTAACCCTAACCCTAACCCTAACCCTAACCCTAACCCTAACCCTAACCCTAACCCTAACCCTAACCCTAACCCTAATCTTGGATTGTTCTTGCGGTGTTCATTCACCCTAACCCTAACCCTAACCCTAACCCTCACCCTAACCCTAACCCTAACCCTAACCCTAACCCTAACCCTAACCCTAACCCTATTCTTGGATTGTTCTTCCGGGGTTCATTCACTCTAACCCTAACCCTAACCCTAACCCTAACCCTAACCCTAACCCTAACCCTAACCCTAACCCTAACCCTAACCCTAACCCTATTCTTGGATTGTTCTTGCAGTGTTCATTCACTCTAACCCTAACCCTAACCCTAACCCTAACCCTAACCCTAACCCTAACCCTAACCCTAACCCTAACCCTAACCCTAACCCTATTCTTGGATTGTTCTTGCGGTGTTCATTCACCCTAACCCTAACCCTAACCCTAACCCTAACCCTATCCCTATTCTTGGATTGTTCTTGCGGTGTTCATTCACCCTAACCCTAACCCTAATCCTAACCCTAACCCTAACCCTAACCCTAACCCTAACCCTAACCCTAATCTTGGATTGTTCTTGTAGTGTTCATTCATCCTAACCCTAACCCTAACCCTAACCCTAACCCTAACCCTAACCCTAACCCTAACCCTAACCAGAATCTTGGATTGTTCTTGCGGTGTTCATTCATCCTAAACCTAACCCTAACCCTAACCCTAACCCTAACCCTAACCCTAACACTAACACTAACACTAACACTAACCCTTATCTTGGATTGTTCTTGCGGTGTTCATTCATCCTAACCCTAACCCTAACCCTAACCCTAACCCTAACCCTAACCCTAACCCCAACCCTAACCCTAACCCTAACCCTAATCTTGGATTGTTCTTGCGGTGTTCATTCACCCTAACCCTAACCCTAACCCTAACCCTAACCCTAACCCTAACCCTAACCCTAATCTTGGATTGTTCTTGTAGTGTTCATTCATCCTAACCCTAACCCTAACCCTAACCCTAACCCTAACCCTAACCCTAACCCTAATCTTGGATTGTTCTTGCGGTGTTCATTCATCCTAAACCTAACCCTAACCCTAACTCTAACCCTAACCCTAACCCTAACCCTAACCCTAACCCTAACCCTAACCCTAACCCTAACCCTAACACTAACACTAACACTAACACTAACACTAACCCTTATCTTGGATTGTTCTTGCGGTGTTCATTCATCCTAACCCTAACCCTAACCCTAACCCTAACCCTAACCCTAACCCTAACCCTAACCCTAATCTTGGATTGTTCTTGCGGTGTTCATTCATCCTAACCCTAACCCTAACCCTAACCCTAACCCTAACCCTAACCCTAACCGTAACCGTAACCCTAATCTTGGATTGTTCTTTCGGTGTTCATTCATCCTAACCCTATCCCTAACCCTAACCCTAACCCTAATCCTAACCCTAACCCTAACCCTAACCCTAACCCTAACCCTAACCCTAACCCTAACCCTAACCCTAACCCTATTCTTGGATTGTTCTTGCGGTGTTCATTCACCCTAACCCTAACCCTAACCCTAACCCTAACCCTAACCCTAACCCTAACCCTAACCCTAATCTTGGATTGTTCTTGCGGTGTTCATTCACCCTAACCCTAACCCTAACCCTAACCCTAACCCTAACCCTAATCTTGGATTGTTCTTGTAGTGTTCATTCATCCTAACTCTAACCCTAACCCTAACCCTAACCCTAACCCTAACCCTAACCCTAACCCTAACCCTAACCCTAACCCTAACCCTATTCTTGGATTGTTCTTGCGGTGTTCATTCACCCTAACCCTAACCCTAACCCTAACCCTAACCCTAACCCTAACCCTAACCCTAACCCTAACCCTATTCTTGGATTGTTCTTGCAGTGTTCATTCACTCTAACCCTAACCCTAACTCTAACCCTAACCCTAACCCTAACCCTAACCCTAACCCTAACCCTAACCCTAACCCTAACCCTAACCCTAACCCTAACCCTAACCCTAACCCTATTCTTGGATTGTTCTTCCGGGGTTCATTCACTCTAACCCTAACCCTAACTCTAACCCTAACCCTAACCCTAACCCTAACCCTAACCCTAACCCTAACCCTAACCCTATTCTTGGATTGTTCTTGCAGTGTTCATTCACTCTAACCCTAACCCTAACCCTAACCCTAACCCTAACCCTAACCCTAACCCTAACCCTAACCCTAACCCTAACCCTAACCCTAACCCTATTCTTGGATTGTTCTTGCGGTGTTCATTCACCCTAACCCTAACCCTAACCCTAACCCTAACCCTATCCCTATTCTTGGATTGTTCTTGCGGTGTTCATTCACCCTAACCCTAACCCTAACCCTAATCCTAACCCTAACCCTAACCCTAACCCTAACCCTAACCCTAACCCTAACCCTAACCCTAACCCTAACCCTAACCCTAATCTTGGATTGTTCTTGTAGTGTTCATTCATCCTAACCCTAACCCTAACCCTAACCCTAACCCTAACCCTAACCCTAACCCTAAACCTAACCCTAATCTTGGATTGTTCTTGTAGTGTTCATTCATCCTAACCCTAACCCTAACCCTAACCCTAACCCTAACCCTAACCCTAACCCTAACCAGAATCTTGGATTGTTCTTGCAGTGTTCATTCATCCTAAACCTAAGCCTAAGCCTAAGCC
The DNA here is from genome assembly GCF_964234715.1 of Podarcis melisellensis. Lineage (NCBI taxonomy): Eukaryota > Metazoa > Chordata > Lepidosauria > Squamata > Lacertidae > Podarcis > Podarcis melisellensis. Next base: position 87,003 of record NW_028113025.1, on the reverse strand, counting down.
TAAGCCTAAGCCTAACCCTAACCCTAACCCTAACCCTAACCCTAACCCTAACCCTAACCCTAACACTAACACTAACAGTAACCCTTATCTTGGATTGTTCTTGCGGTGTTCATTCATCCTAACCCTAACCCTAACCCTAACCCTAACCCTAACCCTAACCCTAAGCCTAAGCCTAACCCTAACCCTAACCCTAACCCCAACCCTAACCCTAACCCTAACCCTAATCTTGGATTGTTCTTGCGGTGTTCATTCACCCTAACCCTAACCCTAACCCTAACCCTAACCCTAACCCTAACCCTAACCCTAACCCTATTCTTGGATTGTTCTTCCGGGGTTCATTCACTCTAACCCTAACCCTAACCCTAACTCTAACCCTAACCCTAACCCTAACCCTAACCCTAACCCTAACCCTAACCCTAACCCTAACCCTAACCCTAACCCTAACCCTAACCCTAACCCTATTCTTGGATTGTTCTTGCAGTGTTCATTCACTCTAACCCTAACCCTAACCCTAACCCTAACCCTAACCCTAACCCTAACTCTAACCCTATCCCTATTCTAGGATTGTTCTTGCGGTGTTCATTCACCCTAACCCTAACCCTAACCCTAACCCTAACCCTAACCCTAACCCTAACCCTAACCCTAACCCTAATCTTGGATTGTTCTTGTAGTGTTCATTCATCCTAACCCTAACCCTAACCCTAACCCTAACCCTAACCCTAACCCTAACCCTAACCAGAATCTTGGATTGTTCTTGCGGTGTTCATTCATCCTAAACCTAAGCCTAAGCCTAACCCTAACCCTAACCCTAACCCTAACCCTAACCCTAACCCTAACCCTAACCCTAACCCTAACCCTAACCCTAACCCTAACACTAACACTAACACTAACCCTTATCTTGGATTGTTCTTGCGGTGTTCATTCATCCTAACCCTAACCCTAACCCTAACCCTAACCCTAACCCTAACCCTAACCCTAACCCTAACCCTAACCCCAACCCTAACCCTAACCCTAACCCTAATCTAGGATTGTTCTTGCGGTGTTCATTCACCCTAACCCTAACCCTAACCCTAACCCTAACCCTAACCCTAATCTTGGATTGTTCTTGTAGTGTTCATTCATCCTAACCCTAACCCTAACCCTAACCCTAACCCTAACCCTAACCCTAACCCTAACCCTAACCCTAATCTTGGATTGTTCTTGCGGTGTTCATTCATCCTAAACCTAACCCTAACCCTAACTCTAACCCTAACCCTAACCCTAACCCTAACCCTAACCCTAACCCTAACCCTAACCCTAACCCTAACACTAACACTAACACTAACACTAACACTAACCCTTATCTTGGATTGTTCTTGCGGTGTTCATTCATCCTAACCCTAACCCTAACCCTAACCCTAACCCTAACCCTAACCCTAACCCTAACCCTAACCCTAACCCTAACCCTAATCTTGGATTATTCTTGCGGTGTTCATTCATCCTAACCCTAACCCTAACCCTAACCCTAACCCTAACCCTAACCCTAACCCTAACCCTAACCCTAATCTTGGATTGTTCTTGCGGTGTTCATTCATCCTAAACCTAAGCCTAAGCCTAAGCCTAAGCCTAACCCTAACCCTAACCCTAACCCTAACCCTAACCCTAACCCTAACCCTAACCCTAACACTAACACTAACACTAACACTAACACTAACACTAACACTAACACTAACCCTTATCTTGGATTGTTCTTGCGGTGTTCATTCATCCTAACCCTAACCCTAACCCTAACCCTAACCCTAACCCTAACCCTAACCCTAACCCTAATCCTAACCCTAACCCCAACCCTAACCCTAACCCTAACCCTAATCTTGGATTGTTCTTGCGGTGTTCATTCACCCTAACCCTAACCCTAACCCTAACCCTAACCCTAACCCTAATCTTGGATTGTTCTTGTAGTGTTCATTCATCCTAACCCTAACCCTAACCCTAACCCTAACCCTAACCCTAACCCTAACCCTAAC
>NW_028113025.1:70000-72500 GCF_964234715.1 Podarcis melisellensis | reverse complement strand
CTAACCCTAACCCTAATCTTGGATTGTTCTTGCGGTGTTCATTCACCCTAACCCTAACCCTAACCCTAACCCTAATCTTGGATTGTTCTTGTAGTGTTCATTCATCCTAAACCTAACCCTAACCCTAACTCTAACCCTAACCCTAACCCTAACCCTAACCCTAACCCTAACCCTAACCCTAACCCTAACCCTAACCCTAACCCTAATCTTGGATTGTTCTTGTAGTGTTCATTCATCCTAAACCTAACCCTAACCCTAACTCTAACCCTAACCCTAACCCTAACCCTAACCCTAACCCTAACCCTAACCCTAAGCCTATTCTTGGATTGTTCTTCCGGTGTTCATTCACTCTAACCCTAACCCTAACCCTAACCCTAACCCTAACCCTAACCCTAACCCTAACCCTAACCCTAACCCTAACCCTAACCCTAACCCTATTCTTGGATTGTTCTTGCGGTGTTCATTCACCCTAACCCTAACCCTAACCCTAACCCTAACCCTAACCCTAACCCTAACCCTAACCCTAACCCTAACCCTAATCTTGGATTGTTCTTGTAGTGTTCATTCATCCTTACCCTAACCATAACCCTAACCCTAACCCTAATCTTGGATTGTTCTTGTGGTGTTCATTCATCCTAACCCTAACCCTAACCCTAACCCTAACCCTAACCCTAACCCTAACCCTAACCTTAACCCTAACCCTATTCTTGGATTGTTCTTGCGGTGTTCATTCACCCTAACCCTAGCCCTAACCCTAACCCTAACCCTAACCCTAACCCTAACCCTAACCCTAACCCTAACCCTAACCCTAACCCTAACCCTAACCCTAACCCTAACCCTAACCCTAACCCTAATCTTGGATTGTTCTTGCGGTGTTCATTCACCCTAACCCTAACCCTAACCCTAACCCTAACCCTAATCTTGGATTGTTCTTGTAGTGTTCATTCATCCTAACCCTAACCCTAACCCTAACCCTAACCCTAACCCTAACCCTAACCCTAACCCTAATCTTGGATTGTTCTTGCGGTGTTCATTCATCCTAAACCTAACCCTAACCCTAACTCTAACCCTAACCCTAACCCTAACCCTAACCCTAACCCTAACCCTAACCCTAACCCTAACCCTATTCTTGGATTGTTCTTCCGGTGTTCATTCACTCTAACCCTAACCCTAACCCTAACCCTAACCCTAACCCTAACCCTAACCCTAACCCTAACCCTAACCCTATTCTTGGATTGTTCTTGCGGTGTTCATTCACCCTAACCCTAACCCTAACCCTAACCCTAACCCTAACCCTATCCCTATTCTTGGATTGTTCTTGCGGTGTTCATTCACCCTAACCCTAATCCTAACCCTAACCCTAACCCTAACCCTAACCCTAACCCTAACCATAACCATAACCCTAACCCTAATCTTGGATTGTTCTTGTAGTGTTCATTCATCCTAAACCTAATCCTAACCCTAACCCTAACCCTAACCCTAACCCTAACCCTAACCCTAACCCTAACACTAACACTAACACTAACACTAACCCTTATCTTGGATTGTTCTTGCGGTGTTCATTCATCCTAACCCTAACCCTAACCCTAACCCTAACCCTAACCCTAACCCTAACCCTAACCCTAACCCCAACCCTAACCCTAACCCTAACCCTAACCCTAACCCTAACCCTAACCCTTACCCTAATCCTGGATTGTTCTTGTGGTGTTCACTCATCCTAACCCTAACCCTAACCCTAACCCTAACCCTAACCCTAACCCTAACCCTAACCCTAACCCTAACTCTAACCCTAACCCTATTCTTGGATTGTTCTTGCGGTGTTCATTCACCCTAACCCTAACCCTAACCCTAACCCTAACCCTAACCCTAACCATAACCCTAATCTTGGATTGTTCTTGCGGTGTTCATTCACCCTAACCCTAACCCTAACCCTAACCCCAACCCTAACCCTAACCCTAACACTAACAACACTAACACTAACCCTTATCTTGGATTGTTCTTGCGGAGTTCATTCATCCTAACCCTAACCCTAACCCTAACCCTAACCCTAACCCTAACCCTAACCCTAACCCCAACCCTAACCCTAACCCTAACCCTAACCCTTACCCTAATCCTGGATTGCTCTTGTGGTGTTCACTCATCCTAACCCTAACCCTAACCCTAACCCTAACCCTAACCCTAACCCTAACCCTAACCCTAACCCTAACCCTAACCCTAACCCTAACCCCAACCCTAACCCTAACCCTAACCCTAACCCTAACCCTAACCCTAACCCTAATCTTGGATTGTTCTTGCGGTGTTCATTCATCCTAACCCTAACCCTAACCCTAACCCTAACCCTAACCCTAACCCTAACCCTAACCCTAATCTTGGATTGTTCTTGCGGTGTTCATTCACCCTAACCCTAACCCTCACCCTCACCCTCACCCTAACCCTAACCCTAACCCTAACCCTAACCCTAACCCTAACCCTAACCCTAACCCTAACCCTAACCCTAACC
>NW_028113025.1:32500-40000 GCF_964234715.1 Podarcis melisellensis | reverse complement strand
CTCATCCTAACCCTAACCCTAACCCTAACCCTAACCCTAACCCTAACCCTAACCCTAACCCTAACCCTAACCCTATTCTTGGATTGTTCTTGCGGTGTTCATTCACCCTAACCCTAACCCTAACCCTAACCCTAACCCTAACCCTAACTCTAACCCTAACCCTAATCCTAACCCTAACCCTAACCCTAACCCTAACCCTAACCCCAACCCTAACCCTAACCCTATTCTTGGATTGTTCTTGCGGTGTTTATTCACCCTAACCCTAACCCTAACCCTAACCCTAAGCCTAACCCTAACCCTAACCCTAACCCTAACCCTAACCCTAACCCTAACCCTAACCCTAACCCTAACCCTAACCCTAACCCTAACCCTAACCCTAACCCTAATCTTGGATTGTTCTTGTGGTGTTCATTCATCCTAACCCTAACCCTAACCCTAACCCTAACCCTAACCCTAACCCTAACCCTAACCCTAATCTTGGATTGTTCTTGCGGTGTTCATTCACCCTAACCCTAACCCTAACCCTAACCCTAACCCTAACCCTAACCCTAACCCTAACCCTAACCCTAACCCTAACCCTAACCCTAACCCTAATCTTGAATTGTTCCCCTAGTGTTCATTCATCCTAACCATAACCCTAACCCTAACCCGAACCCGAACCCGAACCCGAACCCTAACCCCAACCCTATTCTTGGATTGTTCTTGCGGTGTTCATTCATCCTAAACCTAACCCTAACCCTAACCCTAACCCTAACCCTAACCCTAACCCTAACCCTAACCCTAACCCTAACCCTAACCCTAACCCTAACCCTAACCCTAACCCTAACCCTTATCTTGGATTGTTCTTGCAGTGTTCATTCATCCTAACCCTAACCCTAACCCTAACCCTACCCCTAACCCTAACCCTAACCCTAACCCTAACCCTAACCCTAACCCTAACCCTAACCCTAACCCTAACCCTATTCTTGGATTGTTCTTGCGGTGTTCATTCACCCTAACCCTAACCCTAACCCTAACCCTAACCCTAACCCTAACCCTAATCTTGGATTGTTCTTGTGGTGTTCATTCATCCTATCCCTAACCCTAACCCTAACCCTAACCCTAACCCTAACCCTAACCCTAACCCTAACCCTAACCCTAACCCTAATCTTGGATTGTTCTTGCGGTGTTCATTCACCCTAACCCTAACCCTAACCCTAACCCTAACCCTAACCCTAACCCTAACCCTAACCCTAACCCTAACCCTAACCCTAACAACCCTAATCTTGGATTGTTCTTGTAGTGTTCATTCATCCTAACCTTAACCCTAACCCTAACCCTAACCCTAATCTTTGGATTGTTCTTGCGGTGTTCATTCATCCTAAACCTAACCCTAACCCTAACCCTAACCCTAACCCTAACCCTAACCCTAACCCTAACCCTAACCTAACCCTAACCCTAATCTTGGATTGTTCTTGTGGTTTTCATTCATCCTAACCCTAACCCTTAACCCTAACCCTAACCCTAACCCTAATCTTGGATTGTTCTTGTCGGTGTTCATTCACCCTAACCCTAACCCTAACCCTAACCCTAATCTTGGATTGTTCTTGTAGTGTTCATTCATCCTAACCCTAACCCTAACCCTAACCCCTAACCCTAACCCTAACCCTAACCCTAACCTAACCCTAACCCTATTCTTGGATTGTTCTTGCGGTGTTCATTCACCCTAACCCTAACCCTAACCCTAACCCTAACCCTAACCCTAACCCTATTCTTGGATTGTTCTTGCGGTGTTCATTCACCCTAACCCTAACCCTAACCCTAACCCTAACCCTAACCCTAACCCTAACCCTAATCTTGGATTGTTCTTGTGGTGTTCATTCATCCTAACCCTAACCCTAACCCTAACCCTAACCCTAACCCTAACCCTAACCCTAACCCTAACCCTAACCCTAACCCTAACCCTAACCCTAACCCTAATCTTGGATTGTTCTTGCGGTGTTCATTCACCCTAACCCTAACCCTAACCCTAACCCTAACCCTAACCCTAACCCCTAACGCTAACCCTAACCCTAACCCTAACCCTAACCCTAACCCTAACCCTAACCCTAACCCTAATCTTGGATTGTTCTTGTAGTGTTCATTCATCCTAACCCTAACCCTAACCCTAACCCTAACCCTAACCCTAACCCTAACCCTAACCCTAACCCTAACCCTAACCCCAACCCTAACCCTAACTCTAACCCTAACCCTTACCCTAATCTTGGATTGTTCTTGTGGTGTTCACTCATCCTAACCCTAACCCTAACCCTAACCCTAACCCTAACCCTAACCCTAACCCTAACCCTAATCTTGGATTTTTCTTGCGGTGTTCATTCATCCTAACCCTAACCCTAACCCTAACCCTAACCCTAACACTAACCCTTATATTGGATTGTTCTTGCGGTGTTCATTCATCCTAACCCTAACCCTAACCCTAACCCTAACCCTAACCCTAACCCTAACCCTAAACTAACCTTAACCCTAACCCTAACCCTAACCCTTACCCTAACCCGAATCTTGGATTGCTCTTGCGGTGTTCATTCACCCTAACGCTAACGCTAACGCTAACGCTAACCCTAACCCTAACCCTAACCCTAACCCTAACCCTAAACTTAACCCTAACCCTAACCCCTAACCCTAAACCTAATCTTGGATTGTTCTTGCGGTGTTCATTCACCCTAACCCTAACTCTAACCCTAACCCTAACCCTAACCCTAACCCTAACCCTAATCTTGGATTGTTCTTGCGTTGTTCATTCACCCTAACCCTAACCCTAACCCTAACCCTAACCCTAACCCTCACCCTAACCCTAATCTTGGATTGTTCTTGTGGTCTTCATTCATCCTAACCCTAACCCTAACCCTAACCCTAACCCTAACCCTAACCCTAACCCTATTCTTGGATTGTTCTTGCGGTGTTCATTCACCCTAACCCTAACCCTAACCCTAACCCTAACCCTAACCCTAACCCTATTCTTGGATTGTTCTTGCGGTGTTCATTCACCCTAACCCTAACCCTAACCCTAACCCTAACCCTAACCCTAACCCTAACCCTAACCCTAACCCTAATCTTGGATTGTTCTTGTGGTGTTCATTCATCCTAACCCTAACCCTAACCCTAACCCTAACCCTAACCCTAACCCTAACCCTAACCCTAACCCTAACCCTAATCTTGGATTGTTCTTGCGGTGTTCATTCATCCTAAACCTGACCCTAACCCTAACCCTAACCCTAACCCTAACCCTAACCCTAACCCTAACCCTAACCCTAACCCTAACCCTAATCTTGGATTATTCTTGTGGTTTTCATTCATCCTAACCCTAACCCTAACCCTAACCCTAACCCTAACCCTAACCCTAACCCTAACCCTAACCCTAACCCTAACCCTATTCTTGGATTGTTCTTCCGGTGTTCATTCACTCTAACCCTAACCCTAACCCTAACCCTAACCCTAACCCTAACCCTAACCCTAACCCTAACCCTAACCCTAACCCTATACCTAACCCTAACCCTAACCCTAACCCTAACCCTATTCTTGGATTGTTCTTGCGGTGTTCATTCACCCTAACCCTAACCCTAACCCTATCCCTATTCTTGGATTGTTCTTGCGGTGTTCATTCACCCTAACCCTAACCCTAATCCTAACCCTAACCCTAACCCTAACCCTAACCCTAACCCTAACCCTAACCCTAACCCTAACCCTAACCCTAACCCTAACCCTAATCTTGGATTGTTCTTGTAGTGTTCATTCATCCTAACCCTAACCCTAACCCTAACCCTAACCCTAACCCTAACCCTAACCCTAACCCTAACCCTAACCCTAACCCTAACCCTAACCCTAATCTTGGATTGTTCTTGCGGTGTTCATTCATCCTAAACCTAACCCTAACCCTAACCCTAACCCTAACCCTAACCCTAACCCTAACCCTAACCCTAACCCTAACCCTAACCCTAACCCTAACCCTAACCCTAACCCTAACCCTTACCCTAATCTTGGATTGTTCTTGTGGTGTTCACTCATCCTAACCCTAACCCTAACCCTAACCCTAACCCTAACCCTAACCCTAACCCTAACCCTAACCCTAACCCTAACCCTAACCCTAACCCTAACCCTATTCTTGGATTGTTCTTGCGGTGTTCATTCACCCTAACCCTAACCCTAACCCTAATCTTGGATTGTTCTTGTAGTGTTCATTCATCCTAACCCTAACCCTAACCCTAACCCTAACCCTAACCCTAACCCTAACCCTAACCCTATACCTAACCCTAACCCTAACCCTAACCCTAACCCTATTCTTGGATTGTTCTTGCGGTGTTCATTCACCCTAACCCTAACCCTAACCCTATCCCTATTCTTGGATTGTTCTTGCGGTGTTCATTCACCCTAACCCTAACCCTAACCCTAATCCTAACCCTAACCCTAACCCTAACCCTAACCCTAACCCTAACCCTAACCCTAACCCTAACCCTAATCTTGGATTGTTCTTGTAGTGTTCATTCATCCTAACCCTAACCCTAACCCTAACCCTAACCCTAACCCTAACCCTAACCCTAACCCTAACCCTAACCCTAACCCTAACCCTAACCCTAATCTTGGATTGTTCTTGCGGTGTTCATTCATCCTAAACCTAACCCTAACCCTAACCCTAACCCTAACCCTAACCCTAACCCTAACCCTAACCCTAACCCTAACCCTTACCCTAATCTTGGATTGTTCTTGTGGTGTTCACTCATCCTAACCCTAACCCTAACCCTAACCCTAACCCTAACCCTAACCCTAACCCTAACCCTAACCCTAACCCTATTCTTGGATTGTTCTTGCGGTGTTCATTCACCCTAACCCTAACCCTAACCCTAATCTTGGATTGTTCTTGTAGTGTTCATTCATCCTAACCCTAACCCTAACCCTAACTCTAACCCTAACCCTAACCCCAACCCTAACCCTAACTCTAACCCTAACCCTTACCCTAATCTTGGATTGTTCTTGTGGTGTTCACTCATCCTAACCCTAACCCTAACCATAACCCTAACCCTAACCCTAACCCTAACCCTAATCTTGGATTTTTCTTGCGGTGTTCATTCATCCTAACCCTAACCCTAACCCTAACCCTAACCCTAACCCTAACACTAACCCTTATATTGGATTGTTCTTGCGGTGTTCATTCATCCTAACCCTAACCCTAACCCTAACCCTAACCCTAACCCTAACCCTAACCCTAACCCTAACCCTAACCCTAAAACTAACCTTAACCCTAACCCTAACCCTAACCCTTACCCTAACCCTAATCTTGGATTGCTCTTGCGGTGTTCATTCACCCTAACGCTAACGCTAACGCTAACGCTAACCCTAACCCTAACCCTAACCCTAACCCTAACCCTAACCCTAACCCTAACCCTAAACTTAACCCTAACCCTAACCCTAACCCTAACCCTAAACCTAATCTTGGATTGTTCTTGCGGTGTTCATTCACCCTAACCCTAACTCTAACCCTAACCCTAACCCTAACCCTAACCCTAATCTTGGATTGTTCTTGCGTTGTTCATTCACCCTAACCCTAACCCTAACCCTAACCCTAACCCTAACCCTCACCCTAACCCTAATCTTGGATTGTTCTTGTGGTGTTCATTCATCCTAACCCTAATCCTAACCCTAACCCTAACCCTAACCCTAACCCTAACCCTAACCCTAACCCTAACCCTAAACCTAATCTTGGATTGTTCTTGCGGTGTTCATTCATCCTAAACCTGACCCTAACCCTAACCCTAACCCTAACCCTAACCCTAACCCTAACCCTAACCCTAATCTTGGATTATTCTTGTGGTTTTCATTCATCCTAACCCTAACCCTAACCCTAACCCTAACCCTAACCCTAACCCTATACCTAACCCTAACCCTAACCCTAACCCTAACCCTATTCTTGGATTGTTCTTGCGGTGTTCATTCACCCTAACCCTAACCCTAACCCTAACCCTTACCCTAATCTTGGATTGTTCTTGTGGTGTTCACTCATCCTAACCCTAACCCTAACCCTAACCCTAACCCTAACCCTAACCCTAACCCTAACCCTATTCTTGGATTGTTCTTGCGGTGTTCATTCACCCTAACCCTAACCCTAACCCTAATCTTGGATTGTTCTTGTAGTGTTCATTCATCCTAACCCTAACCCTAACCCTAACTCTAACCCTAACCCTAACCCCAACCCTAACCCTAACTCTAACCCTAACCCTTACCCTAATCTTGGATTGTTCTTGTGGTGTTCACTCATCCTAACCCTAACCCTAACCATAACCCTAACCCTAACCCTAACCCTAACCCTAATCTTGGATTTTTCTTGCGGTGTTCATTCATCCTAACCCTAACCCTAACCCTAACCCTAACCCTAACACTAACCCTTATATTGGATTGTTCTTGCGGTGTTCATTCATCCTAACCCTAACCCTAACCCTAACCCTAACCCTAACCCTAACCCTAACCCTAACCCTCACCCTAACCCTAACCCTAACCCTAACCCTAACCCTAACCCTAATCTTGGATTGTTCTTGCGGTGTTCATTCATCCTAAACCTAACCCTAACCCTAACCCTAACCCTAACCCTAACCCTAACCCTAACCCTAACCCTAACCCTAACCCTAACCCTTACCCTAATCTTGGATTGTTCTTGTGGTGTTCACTCATCCTAACCCTAACCCTAACCCTAACCCTAACCCTAACCCTAACCCTAACCCTAACCCTAACCCTAACCCTATTCTTGGATTGTTCTTGCGGTGTTCATTCACCCTAACCCTAACCCTAACCCTAATCTTGGATTGTTCTTGTAGTGTTCATTCATCCTAACCCTAACCCTAACCCTAACTCTAACCCTAACCCTAACCCCAACCCTAACCCTAACTCTAACCCTAACCCTTACCCTAATCTTGGATTGTTCTTGTGGTGTTCACTCATCCTAACCCTAACCCTAACCATAACCCTAACCCTAACCCTAACCCTAACCCTAATCTTGGATTTTTCTTGCGGTGTTCATTCATCCTAACCCTAACCCTAACCCTAACCCTAACCCTAACACTAACCCTTATATTGGATTGTTCTTGCGGTGTTCATTCATCCTAACCCTAACCCTAACCCTAACCCTAACCCTAACCCTAACCCTAACCCTAACCCTAACCCTAACCCTAAAACTAACCTTAACCCTAACCCTAACCCTAACCCTTACCCTAACCCTAATCTTGGATTGCTCTTGCGGTGTTCATTCACCCTAACGCTAACGCTAACGCTAACGCTAACGCTAACCCTAACCCTAACCCTAACCCTAACCCTAACCCTAACCCTAACCCTAAACTTAACCCTAACCCTAACCCTAACCCTAACCCTAACCCTAACCCTAAACCTAATCTTGGATTGTTCTTGCGGTGTTCATTCACCCTAACCCTAACTCTAACCCTAACCCTAACCCTAACCCTAACCCTAATCTTGGATTGTTCT
>NW_028113025.1:15000-27500 GCF_964234715.1 Podarcis melisellensis | reverse complement strand
GTTCATTCACCCTAACCCTAACCCTAACCCTAACCCTAACCCTAACCCTAACCCTAACCCTAATCTTGGATTGTTCTTGTGGTGTTCATTCATCCTAACCCTAATCCTAACCCTAACCCTAACCCTAACCCTAACCCTAACCCTAACCCTAATCTTGGATTCTTCTTGCGGTGTTCATTCACCCTAACCCTAACCCTAACCCTAACCCTAACCCTAACCCTAACCCTAACCCTAACCCTAACGCTAACCCTAACCCTAACCCTAACCCTAACCCTAACCCTAACCCTAACCCTAACCCTAATCTTGGATTGTTCTTGTAGTGTTCATTCATCCTAACCCTAACCCTAACCCTAACCCTAACCCTAACCCTAACCCTAACCCTAACCCTAACCCTAACCCTAACCCTAACCCTAACCCTAACCCCAACCCTAACCCTAACTCTAACCCTAACCCTTACCCTAATCTTGGATTGTTCTTGTGGTGTTCACTCATCCTAACCCTAACCCTAACCCTAACCCTAACCCTAACCCTAACCCTAACCCTAACCCTAATCTTGGATTTTTCTTGCGGTGTTCATTCATCCTAACCCTAACCCTAACCCTAACCCTAACCCTAACCCTAACCCTAACCCTAACACTAACCCTTATATTGGATTGTTCTTGCGGTGTTCATTCATCCTAACCCTAACCCTAACCCTAACCCTAACCCTAACCCTAACCCTAAAACTAACCTTAACCCTAACCCTAACCCTAACCCTTACCCTAACCCTAATCTTGGATTGCTCTTGCGGTGTTCATTCACCCTAACGCTAACGCTAACGCTAACGCTAACGCTAACCCTAACCCTAACCCTAACCCTAACCCTAACCCTAACCCTAACCCTAACCCTAAACTTAACCCTAACCCTAACCCTAACCCTAACCCTAAACCTAATCTTGGATTGTTCTTGCGGTGTTCATTCACCCTAACCCTAACTCTAACCCTAACCCTAACCCTAACCCTAACCCTAATCTTGGATTGTTCTTGCGTTGTTCATTCACCCTAACCCTAACCCTAACCCTAACCCTAACCCTAACCCTCACCCTAACCCTAATCTTGGATTGTTCTTGTGGTCTTCATTCATCCTAACCCTAACCCTAACCCTAACCCTAACCCTAACCCTAACCCTAACCCTAACCCTATTCTTGGATTGTTCTTGCGGTGTTCATTCACCCTAACCCTAACCCTAACCCTAACCCTAACCCTAACCCTAACCCTATTCTTGGATTGTTCTTGCGGTGTTCATTCACCCTAACCCTAACCCTAACCCTAACCCTAACCCTAACCCTAACCCTAACCCTAACCCTAACCCTAATCTTGGATTGTTCTTGTGGTGTTCATTCATCCTAACCCTAACCCTAACCCTAACCCTAACCCTAACCCTAAACCTAATCTTGGATTGTTCTTGCGTTGTTCATTCACCCTAACCCTAACTCTAACCCTAACCCTAACCCTAACCCTAACCCTAACCCTAATCTTGGATTGTTCTTGCGTTGTTCATTCACCCTAACCCTAACCCTAACCCTAACCCTAACCCTAACCCTAACCCTAACCCTCACCCTAACCCTAATCTTGGATTGTTCTTGTGGTCTTCATTCATCCTAACCCTAACCCTAACCCTAACCCTAACCCTAACCCTAACCCTAACCCTAACCCTAACCCTAACCCTATTCTTGGATTGTTCTTGCGGTGTTCATTCACCCTAACCCTAACCCTAACCCTAACCCTAACCCTAACCCTAACCCTATTCTTGGATTGTTCTTGCGGTGTTCATTCACCCTAACCCTAACCCTAACCCTAACCCTAACCCTAACCCTAACCCTAACCCTAACCCTAACCCTAACCCTAACCCTAATCTTGGATTGTTCTTGTGGTGTTCATTCATCCTAACCCTAATCCTAACCCTAACCCTAACCCTAACCCTAACCCTAACCCTAACCCTAACCCTAATCTTGGATTGTTCTTGCGGTGTTCATTCACCCTAACCCTAACCCTAACCCTAACCCTAACCCTAACCCTAACCCTAACCTAATCTTGGATTGTTCTTGTAGTGTTCATTCATCCTAACCCTAACCCTAACTCTAACCCTAACCCTAACCCCAACCCTAACCCTAACTCTAACCCTAACCCTAACCCTAACTCTAACCCTAACCCTTACCCTAATCTTGGATTGTTCTTGTGGTGTTCACTCATCCTAACCCTAACCCTAACCCTAACCCTAACCCTAACCCTAACCCTAACCCTAACCCTAACCCTAACCCTAACCCTATTCTTGGATTGTTCTTGTGGTGTTCATTCACCCTAACCCTAACCCTAACCCTAACCCTAACCCTAAAACTAACCTTAACCCTAACCCTAACCCTAACCCTTACCCTAACCCAAATCTTGGATTGCTCTTGCGGTGTTCATTCACCCTAACGCTAACCCTAACCCTAACCCTAACCCTAACCCTAACCCTAACCCTAACCCTAACCCTAACCCTAACCCTAACCCTAACCCTAACCCTAATCTTGGATTGTTCTTGTGGTCTTCATTCATCCTAACCCTAACCCTAACCCTAACCCTAACCCTAACCCTAACCCTATTCTTGGATTGTTCTTGCGGTGTTCATTCACCCTAACCCTAACCCTAACCCTAACCCTAACTCTAACCCTCACCCTAACCCTAACCCTAACCCTAACCCTAACCCTAACCCTAACCCTAACCCTATTCTTGGATTGTTCTTCCGGTGTTCATTCACCCTAACCCTAACCCTAACCCTAACCCTAACCCTAACCCTAACCCTAACCCTAACCCTAACCCTAACCCTAACCCTAACCCTAATCTTGGATTGTTCTTGTGGTGTTCATTCATCCTAACCCTAACCCTAACCCTAACCCTAACCCTAACCCTAACCCTAACCCTAACCCTAACCCTAACCCTAACCCTAACCCTAACCCTAACCCTAACCCTAATCTTGGATTGTTCTTGCGGTGTTCATTCACCCTAACCCTAACCCTAACCCTAACCCTAACCCTAACCCTAACCCTAATCTTGAATTGTTCCCCTAGTGTTCATTCATCCTAACCCTAACCCTAACCCGAACCCGAACCCGAACCCGAACCCTAACCCCAACCCTATTCTTGGATTGTTCTTGCGGTGTTCATTCATCCTAAACCTAACCCTAACCCTAACCCTAACCCTAACCCTAACCCTAACCCTAACCCTAACCCTAACCCTAACCCTAACCCTTATCTTGGATTGTTCTTGCAGTGTTCATTCATCCTAACCCTAACCCTAACCCTAACCCTACCCCTAACCCTACCCCTAACCCTAACCCTAACCCTAACCCTAACCCTAACCCTATTCTTGGATTGTTCTTGCGGTGTTCATTCACCCTAACCCTAACCCTAACCCTAACCCTAACCCTAACCCTAATCTTGGATTGTTCTTGTGGTGTTCATTCATCCTATCCCTAACCATAACCCTAACCCTAACCCTAACCCTAACCCTAACCCTAACCCTAACCCTAACCCTAATCTTGGATTGTTCTTGCGGTGTTCATTCACCCTAACCCTAACCCTAACCCTAACCCTAACCCTAACCCTAACCCTAACCCTAACCCTAACCCTAATCTTGGATTGTTTTTGTAGTGTTCATTCATCCTAACCTTAACCCTAACCCTAACCCTAACCCTAATCTTGGATTGTTCTTGCGGTGTTCATTCATCCTAAACCTAACCCTAACCCTAACCCTAACCCTAACCCTAACCCTAACCCTAACCCTAACCCTAACCCTAACCCTAACCCTAATCTTGGATTGTTCTTGTGGTTTTCATTCATCCTAACCCTAACCCTAACCCTAACCCTAACCCTAACCCTAACCCTAACCCTAACCCTAACCCTAACCCTAATCTTGGATTGTTCTTGCGGTGTTCATTCACCCTAACCCTAACCCTAACCCTAACCCTAATCTTGGATTGTTCTTGTAGTGTTCATTCATCCTAACCCTAACCCTAACCCTAACCCTAACCCTAACCCTAACCCTAACCCTAACCCTAACCCTAACCCTATTCTTGGATTGTTCTTGCGGTGTTCATTCACCCTAACCCTAACCCTAACCCTAACCCTAACCCTAACCCTAACCCTAACCCTATTCTTGGATTGTTCTTGCGGTGTTCATTCACCCTAACCCTAACCCTAACCCTAACCCTAACCCTAACCCTAACCCTAACCCTAACCCTAATCTTGGATTGTTCTTGTGGTGTTCATTCATCCTAACCCTAATCCTAACCCTAACCCTAACCCTAACCCTAACCCTAACCCTAATCTTGGATTCTTCTTGCGGTGTTCATTCACCCTAACCCTAACCCTAACCCTAACCCTAACCCTAACCCTAACGCTAACCCTAACCCTAACCCTAACCCTAACCCTAACCCTAACCCTAATCTTGGATTGTTCTTGTAGTGTTCATTCATCCTAACCCTAACCCTAACCCTAACCCTAACCCTAACCCTAACCCTAACCCTAACCCCAACCCTAACCCTAACTCTAACCCTAACCCTTACCCTAATCTTGGATTGTTCTTGTGGTGTTCACTCATCCTAACCCTAACCCTAACCCTAACCCTAACCCTAACCCTAACCCTAACCCTAACCCTAACCCTAATCTTGGATTTTTCTTGCGGTGTTCATTCATCCTAACCCTAACCCTAACCCTAACCCTAACCCTAACCCTAACCCTAACCCTAACACTAACCCTTATATTGGATTGTTCTTGCGGTGTTCATTCATCCTAACCCTAACCCTAACCCTAACCCTAACCCTAACCCTAACCCTAAAACTAACCTTAACCCTAACCCTAACCCTAACCCTTACCCTAACCCTAATCTTGGATTGCTCTTGCGGTGTTCATTCACCCTAACGCTAACGCTAACGCTAACGCTAACCCTAACCCTAACCCTAACCCTAACCCTAACCCTAACCCTAACCCTAACCCTAACCCTAACCCTAAACTTAACCCTAACCCTAACCCTAACCCTAACCCTAAACCTAATCTTGGATTGTTCTTGCGGTGTTCATTCACCCTAACCCTAACTCTAACCCTAACCCTAACCCTAACCCTAATCTTGGATTGTTCTTGCGTTGTTCATTCACCCTAACCCTAACCCTAACCCTAACCCTAACCCTAACCCTCACCCTAACCCTAATCTTGGATTGTTCTTGTGGTCTTCATTCATCCTAACCCTAACCCTAACCCTAACCCTAACCCTAACCCTATTCTTGGATTGTTCTTGCGGTGTTCATTCACCCTAACCCTAACCCTAACCCTAACCCTAACCCTAACCCTAACCCTATTCTTGGATTGTTCTTGCGGTGTTCATTCACCCTAACCCTAACCCTAACCCTAACCCTAACCCTAACCCTAACCCTAACCCTAACCCTAATCTTGGATTGTTCTTGTGGTGTTCATTCATCCTAACCCTAATCCTAACCCTAACCCTAACCCTAACCCTAACCCTAATCATGGATTGTTCTTGCGGTGTTCATTCACCCTAACCCTAACCCTAACCCTAACCCTAACCCTAACCCTAACCCTAACCCTAATCTTGGATTGTTCTTGTAGTGTTCATTCATCCTAACCCTAACCCTAACCCTAACCCTAACCCTAACCCTAACCCCAACCCTAACCCTAACTCTAACCCTAACCCTTACCCTAATCTTGGATTGTTCTTGTGGTGTTCACTCATCCTAACCCTAACCCTAACCCTAACCCTAACCCTAACCCTAACCCTAACCCTAACCCTATTCTTGGATTGTTCTTGTGGTGTTCATTCACCCTAACCCTAACCCTAACCCTAACCCTAACCCTAACCCTAAAACTAACCTTAACCCTAACCCTAACCCTAACCCTTACCCTAACCCTAATCTTGGATTGCTCTTGCGATGTTCATTCACCCTAACGCTAACGCTAACGCTAACCCTAACCCTAACCCTAACCCTAACCCTAACCCTAACCCTAACCCTAACCCTAACCTTAACCCTAACCCTAACCCTAACCCTAACCCTAACCCTAATCTTGGATTGTTCTTGCGGTGTTCATTCACCCTAACCCTAACTCTAACCCTAACCCTAACCCTAACCCTAACCCTAACCCTAATCTTGGATTGTTCTTGCGTTGTTCATTCACCCTAACCCTAACCCTAACCCTAACCCTAACCCTAACCCTAACCCTAACCCTAACCCTAATCTTGGATTGTTCTTGTGGTCTTCATTCATCCTAACCCTAACCCTAACCCTAACCCTAACCCTAACCCTAACCCTAACCCTATTCTTGGATTGTTCTTGCGGTGTTCATTCACCCTAACCCTAACCCTAACCCTAACCCTAACTCTAACCCTCACCCTAACCCTAACCCTAACCCTAACCCTAACCCTAACCCTAACCCTAACCCTATTCTTGGATTGTTCTTCCGGTGTTCATTCACCCTAACCCTAACCCTAACCCTAACCCTAACCCTAACCCTAACCCTAACCCTAATCCTAACCCTAACCCTAACCCTAACCCCAACCCTAACCCTAACCCTATTCTTGGATTGTTCTTGCGGTGTTCATTCACCCTAACGCTAACGCTAACGCTAACGCTAACCCTAACCCTAACCCTAACCCTAACCCTAACCCTAACCCTAACCCTAACCCTAAACTTAACCCTAACCCTAACCCTAACCCTAACCCTAAACCTAATCTTGGATTGTTCTTGCGGTGTTCATTCACCCTAACCCTAACTCTAACCCTAACCCTAACCCTAACCCTAACCCTAACCCTAATCTTGGATTGTTCTTGCGTTGTTCATTCACCCTAACCCTAACCCTAACCCTAACCCTAACCCTAACCCTCACCCTAACCCTAATCTTGGATTGTTCTTGTGGTCTTCATTCATCCTAACCCTAACCCTAACCCTAACCCTAACCCTAACCCTAACCCTAACCCTAACCCTAACCCTAACCCTATTCTTGGATTGTTCTTGCGGTGTTCATTCACCCTAACCCTAACCCTAACCCTAACCCTAACCCTAACCCTAACCCTAACCCTATTCTTGGATTGTTCTTGCGGTGTTCATTCACCCTAACCCTAACCCTAACCCTAACCCTAACCCTAACCCTAACCCTAACCCTAACCCTAATCTTGGATTGTTCTTGTGGTGTTCATTCATCCTAACCCTAATCCTAACCCTAACCCTAACCCTAACCCTAACCCTAACCCTAACCCTAATCTTGGATTGTTCTTGCGGTGTTCATTCACCCTAACCCTAACCCTAACCCTAACCCTAACCCTAACCCTAACCCTAACCCTAACCCTAATCTTGGATTGTTCTTGTAGTGTTCATTCATCCTAACCCTAACCCTAACCCTAACCCTAACCCTAACCCTAACCCCAACCCTAACCCTAACTCTAACCCTAACCCTTACCCTAATCTTGGATTGTTCTTGTGGTGTTCACTCATCCTAACCCTAACCCTAACCCTAACCCTAACCCTAACCCTAACCCTATTCTTGGATTGTTCTTGTGGTGTTCATTCACCCTAACCCTAACCCTAACCCTAACCCTAACCCTAACCCTAACCCTAACCCTAACCCTAAAACTAACCTTAACCCTAACCCTAACCCTAACCCTTACCCTAACCCTAATCTTGGATTGCTCTTGCGATGTTCATTCACCCTAACGCTAACGCTAACGCTAACCCTAACCCTAACCCTAACCCTAACCCTAACCCTAACCCTAACCCTAACCCTAATCTTGGATTGTTCTTGCGGTGTTCATTCACCCTAACCCTAACTCTAACCCTAACCCTAACCCTAACCCTAACCCTAACCCTAATCTTGGATTGTTCTTGCGTTGTTCATTCACCCTAACCCTAACCCTAACCCTAACCCTAACCCTAACCCTAACCCTAACCCTAACCCTAACCCTAATCTTGGATTGTTCTTGTGGTCTTCATTCATCCTAACCCTAACCCTAACCCTAACCCTAACCCTAACCCTAACCCTAACCCTATTCTTGGATTGTTCTTGCGGTGTTCATTCACCCTAACCCTAACCCTAACCCTAACCCTAACTCTAACCCTCACCCTAACCCTAACCCTAACCCTAACCCTAACCCTAACCCTAACCCTAACCCTAACCCTAACCCTATTCTTGGATTGTTCTTCCGGTGTTCATTCACCCTAACCCTAACCCTAACCCTAACCCTAACCCTAACCCTAACCCTAACCCTAACCCTAACTCTAACCCTAACCCTAACCCTAATCCTAACCCTAACCCTAACCCTAACCCCAACCCTAACCCTAACCCTATTCTTGGATTGTTCTTGCGGTGTTCATTCACCCTAACCCTAACCCTAACCCTAACCCTAACCCTAACCCTAACCCTAACCCTAACCCTAATCTTGGATTGTTCTTGTGGTGTTCATTCATCCTAACCCTAACCCTAACCCTAACCCTAACCCTAACCCTAATCTTGGATTGTTCTTGCGGTGTTCATTCACCCTAACCCTAACCCTAACCCTAACCCTAACCCTAACCCTAACCCTAATCTTGAATTGTTCCCCTAGTGTTCATTCATCCTAACCCTAACCCTAACCCTAACCCTAACCCTAACCCTAACCCTAACCCTAACCCCAACCCTATTCTTGGATTGTTCTTGCGGTGTTCATTCATCCTAACCCTAACCCTAACCCTAACCCTAACCCTAACCCTAACCCTAACCCTAACCCTTATCTTGGATTGTTCTTGCAGTGTTCATTCATCCTAACCCTAACCCTAACCCTAACCCTAACCCTAACCCTACCCCTAACCCTAACCCTAACCCTAACCCTAACCCTAACCCTAACCCTAACCCTAACCCTATTCTTGGATTGTTCTTGCGGTGTTCATTCACCCTAACCCTAACCCTAACCCTAACCCTAACCCTAACCCTAACCCTAACCCTAACCCTAACCCTAACCCTAATCTTGGATTGTTCTTGTGGTGTTCATTCATCCTATCCCTAACCCTAACCCTTGTTGGAATTCTGCTACCCAGTCATCGGTATGTGCCTATCTGATCAGGCACCGGCTGAATTCCTTAGACCTCCCTCCGGCGTCTCCCGGCAGGATAAACAACACGAGGTCCGTTCCGGCGATTTTCCTCAGGCTGTGAGGAAAACACACCAACTGCTTCTCCTTCTCTCCTCCTCCCTGCATATCCCCAGGGAGGGGAATCAGACACAGACAGTAACGTATCTACATGTCCTTTTATTTGTGTCTTTTAGCAGTCATCCAGAAAACATGTCTGCTCTCTTCAACATACAGAGAGAGAACTCAACTCCACCCATGTACATCCTGTACAGGTCATATGACAAACCCACTGAGCTAACATCCGGTGCTCAGTATAGAATGGACTGCCCCTTTGTTCCCATGGCAACAGTCACAAACATCCTGTTTGGCTTTCCAGCCACAAGCAGCAGACTGTGCTGCCTTTGCTTGCTGCAGCTTTGGTGCTTTAGAATAACATCCTCCCCCTAAAGTATCAATGCGTGCTGCGAGCAAAGCGTCATCCAGAGAAGAAAACAAACAGTTGTTATACTTATAACATTCCCCTGTTGTTTCAGTTCCACCCTTGGAACTACCCGCCACTGGTTTTACCAATGTACCTCTCTGGTTGTGTGACTTCCAAGGAATGAGTGCTTCTGCATTACCTTGGTTAACAACTCTCTGTTGTGCCTTTGTCTCTGACTCAGACACAGCTTCAATCTGACCTTGGTCGTTTACAACAGCAACAGCTAAGTAAGCAAACTCTTGTGAATACCTCTTGGGTGGTACACCCTTCGTTGCTCTCTCAGACCTACGTAAGAGGTGCTGCTCTTCTTTGCTTTCTGGTTCAGCCTTTGAACTCTCTGGAGAACCAGTACTAAGCTTAATCAGTGGTTCATCCTCCTCTTCTGAGGGTCTAGTCATTATGTGAGATTTCCTCTCAATGACTGTGACAACTGAGCTGTCTGAGCTATCGCTGTCATCATCAGTACTACTGAACTCAATAAAATCAACATCATCATCATCATCACCTGTGGGAAATGTGTGAACAATCACTCTCTCCTGTTCAGGAGCACTCTCTAGAAATTTTGTGAGAATCACCTTTCCAGATTCAGACAAAATTACTCTGTAGAGACCCTTTTCATAACCCACAAAAATGCCTCTGGCATTCTTTACTCCACCTGGAGCTTCTGTTCTCACATGAGACCCAAAAACCTTGAAATGGGCAACAGAAGGTTTTCTGTGGAACAGTTTCTCAAAAGGAGAACTTCCCAACTCTTTTGAAAACTTTCTCAACCAGGTATAACAATATGACATTAGCGATTCAGCTCAGTACTCATGTGGCAGATGTGAACTAAGCAATTGCGCATGCATTCCCTTTTGCAATTCTTTGTTCACCCTCACACAAACACATCTATTCCAAGCTTCTTCGGAAGCTGCAAGTTTGTGTCTTATCCCTTTCTTCTTCAGGAACCTCTGGAACTCCTGTAAAAGAAAAATTGGCTTCTCATCTGTGCAAAGACAATCTATGTCAGCATCATGCATATTTTTAACCTTGTCACAAAACTCTTTAAACCTTTCTAAGGCTTCTTTCGGTCTCTCCAAAAGATAAATCCAGACAAAACCTGTAAAAGAATCAACACATATTAGGTAATACTTTGCATTGCCTCTAGAAGGCGCTAGAGGACCAATCACATCAGCATACACCCGCTGAAATGCTCTTTTGCCCCTTGAGGTGACCTGCTTGGCGTTCTTCTCAGCTACACCTGCAAAAGAAATCATGTTAGAATCACAAGAATTACATTTCATGTAATCACTTTGATCAAAAGTCAACAAATACAGTCCATCTTTCTCTTTGGCAGAAAGATACAACTCTCCATCTTTGTAGATCTCGCAGTTCTGATCATCATAGGACAGTTTTAGTCCCTTCTTGGCAATCTGCGAAGCGCTGAGCAGATTGTACTTCAATTCTGGAACCAAATAAACATTGTTTATAGTCAAGTTCAGACTTTTAAGATACACAGTCCCAATTCCGGTCGCTTCCAGCTCTTGACCGTTGGCTTGTTGTACAGCGAAGCTTTGCTTCTTAAACGTAGAAAACAGTCCTCTGTGTCCCGTCATGTGAACTGTGGCTCCAGTATCGATGACAAAGAAATTTCCCGCTTCTGGTGTGGCTTTTAGCGACATCAAAGCCTTTGCAGTCTTTGCCTTTGGCTTGGTGTGACCTTTGTCTGACGCGTCAGACTTTGTGGAGCTTCCCTTGGCTCCTTTATTCTTACGTGGCTTCTTGCAGTTCCGCTGAATATGCCCAGTCTGGTCACAATTGTAGCATCGGACAACGTTCATAGCTACAGCATCTCCTCCAGTAGCTTGAGCTGTGGGGGTGTTAGAACTCCGTTCTTCCCTCCCCTTGTCCTTCACGTCCAGGGCGGCAAGTCTGTCATGTTCACAAAGAACCACGGCAAAGACCCTCTCCGACGTGAGATCAGCTGCTGGGAGGGACCCCAGCTGACTGGCAACCGTTTTGTAAGTCCGATTCAGGCTGTTGATTACCATGAAGCAAAACACTTCCTCCTGCAAACGGAAATTGCGTTCCACCATCTGTTGACGCAGAAATTTCATTTCCGTCAGGTGCGCTTGAACATCTCCATCAGGCGCAAGCCTCAGGTTGGTCAGCTTCTCAAAATACAGCAACGCTGAAGAACCTGCATCTCTCTGATGTGTCCTTCTTAGCGTGTTCCAAACATCTCTCGCGTGCTCTAAGCCTTGTATGTGGATCAATTGCGAATCTGACACACACAGAATTATAGCCGTTCTGGCCTTCACATCCTGTGACTCCCAAGCACGCGTTGGCGCTGCAGGAATGGGGTTCTCAATCACTGCAAACAGTCTCTGATTCTGCAGCAGGGCCTTCATCTTAATAGACCAAGATGCATAATTGTCACTGGTCAAAAGGGGCGGAGAAGGCAAAGCTCCCCCCTTCTTGGCATCCATTTTGAGTCCTTGCATTGACTCTTTAAAACACAAGCCTCTAAAATCCAATAGCTGGCTTGTTTACACTCTGTGCACCTGGCAGCTCTCAACGCTGGCTGCGTTGGAAATTTCCAAGAGCTCCTTAGCCTTTGTAGTCAAAACATTCTATTGTTGCTTTCACTTCTCCTCTCTGAGGATTAGCCTTCACTGAAAGGCGTCGCTTAGCAACAGTACATTCCAATCCCTTGGAGAAGAAACCACAGGAATGTTTGGTATGCGGTTTCACTTTTAACTGGAGCTGTTTCCCATACGCTGCTCCCTCGAAGCAGAAAATAACTCAATCTGCATCCACTCTTCTAAGCCCGAAAATCACATACCTGGGCTCCGTGGCTTTTGCTTCCAGCTTGCTCTGGTCAGCTTCTGGCTGCAGAGAATCAGCTTTCT
>NW_028113026.1:152500-168334 GCF_964234715.1 Podarcis melisellensis | reverse complement strand
GGATTAGGGTTAGGGTTAGGGTTAGGGTTAGGGTTAGGATGAATGAACACCACAAGAACAATCCAAGATTAGGGTTAGGGTTAGGGTTAGGGTAAGGGTTAAGGTTAGGGTTAGGGTTAGGGTTAGGGTTAGGGTTAGGGTGAATGAACAACGCAAGAACAATCCAAGATTAGGGTAAGGGTTAGGGTTAGGGTTAGGGTTAGGGTTAGGGTTAGGGTTAGGGTTAGGGTTAGGGTTAGGGTTAGGGTTAGGGTGAATGAACACCGCAAGAACGAATAGGGTTAGGGTTAGGGTTAGGGTTAGGGTTAGGGTTAGTGTTAGGGTTAGGGTTAGGTTTAGGGTTAGGATTAGGGTTAGGGTTAGGGTTAGGGTGAATTAACACCGCAAGAACAATCCAAGAATAGGGTTAGGGTTAGGGTTAGGGTTAGGGGTAGGGTTAGGGTTAGGGTTAGGGTTAGGATGAATGAACACCGCAAGAACAATCCAAGATTTAGGGTTAGGGTTAGGGTTAGGGTTAGGGTTAGGGTTAGGGTTAGGGTTAGGGTTAGGGTTAGGGTGAATGAACACCGCAAGAACAATCCAAGAATAGGGTTAGGGTTAGGGTTAGGGTTAGGGTTAGGGTTAGGGTTAGGGTTAGGGTTAGGGTTAGGGTTAGGGTTAGGGTTAGGATTAGGGTTAGGGTTAGGGTTAGGGTTAGGGTTAGGATGAATGAACACCACAAGAACAATCCAAGATTAGGGTTAGGGTTAGGGTTAGGGTAAGGGTTAAGGTTAGGGTTAGGGTTAGGGTTAGGGTTAGGGTTAGGGTGAATGAACACCGCAAGAACAATCCAAGAATAGGGTTAGGGTTAGGGTTAGGGTTAGGGTTAGGGTTAGGGTTAGGGTTAGGGTTAGGGTTAGGGTTAGGGTTAGGGTAAGGGTAAGGGTTAGGGTTAGGGTTAGGGTGAATGAACACCGCAAGAACAATCCAAGATAAGGGTTAGTGTTAGGTTTAGGGTTAGGGTTAGGGTTAGCGTTAGGGTTAGGGTGAATGAACACCGCAAGAACAATCCAAGAATAGGGTTAGGGTTAGGGTTAGGGTTAGGGTTAGGGTTAGGGATAGGGTTAGGGTTAGGGTTAGGGTTAGGGTTAGGGTTAGGGTTAGGGTTAGGGTTAGGGTTAGGGTTAGGGTTAGGGTTAGGGTTAGAGTGAATGAACACCGGAAGAACAATCCAAGAATAGGGTTAGGGTTAGGGTTAGGGTTAGGGTTAGGGTTAGGGTTAGGGTTAGGGTTAGGGTTAGGGTGAATGAACACTACAAGAACAATCCAAGATTAGGGTTAGGGTTAGGGTTAGGGTTAGGGTTAGGGTTAGGGTGAATGAACACCGCAAGAACAATCCAAGATTAGGGTTAGGGTTAGGGTTAGGGTTAGGGTTAGGGTTAGGGTTAGGGTTAGGGTTAGGGTTAGGGTTAGGGTTAGGGTTGGGGTTAGGGTTAGGATGAATGAACACCACAAGAACAATCCAAGATTAGGGTTAGGGTTAGGGTTAGGGTTAGGGTTAGGGTTAGGGTTAGGGTGAATGAACACCGCAAGAACAATCCAAGAATAGGGTTAGGGTTAGGGTTAGGGTTAGGGTTAGGGTTAGGGTTAGGGTTAGGCTTAGGCTTAGGGTTAGGGTTAGGGTTAGGGTTAGGGTTAGGGTTAGGGTTAGGATGAATGAACACCACAAGAACAATCCAAGATTAGGGTTAGGGTTAGGGTTAGGGTTAGGGTTAGGGTTAGGGTTAGGGTTAGGGTTAGGGTTAGGGTTAGGGTTAGGGTTAGGGTTAGGGTTAGGGTTAGGGTTAGGATGAATGAACACTACAAGAACAATCCAAGATTAGGGTTAGGGTTAGGGTTAGGGTTAGGGTTAGGGTTAGGGTTAGGGTTAGGGTTAGGGTTAGGGTTAGGGTTAGGGTTAGGGTTAGGGTTAGGGTTAGGATGAATGAACACAACAAGAACAATCCAAGATTAGGGTTAGGGTTAGGGTTAGGGTTAGGGATAGTGTGAATGAACAACGCAAGAACATACCAAGATTAGGGTTAGGGTTAGGGTTAGGGTTAGGGTTAGGGTTAGGGTTAGGGTTAGGGTTAGGGTTAGGGTTAGGGTTAGGGTGAATGAACACCGCAAGAACAATCCAAGATTAGGGTTAGGGTTAGGGTTAGGGTTAGGGTTAGGGTTAGGGTTAGGGTTAGGGTTAGGGTTAGGGTTAGGGTGAATGAACACCGCAAGAGCAATCCAAGATTAGGGTTAGGGTAAGGGTTAGGGTTAGGGTTAGGGTTAGTTTTAGGGTTAGGGTTAGGGTTAGGGTTAGGGTTAGGGTTAGGGTTAGGGTGAATGAACACCGCAAGAACAATCCAAGATAAGGGTTAGTGTTAGGTTTAGGGTTAGGGTTAGGGTTAGGGTTAGCGTTAGGGTTAGGGTTAGGGTTAGGGTTAGGATGAATGAACACCGCAAGAACAATCCAAGATTAGGGTTAGGGTTAGGGTTAGGGTTAGGGTTAGGGTTAGTTTTAGGGTTAGGGTTAGGGTTAGGGTTAGGGTTAGGGTTAGGGTTAGGATGAATGAACACCACAAGAACAATCCAAGATTAGGGTTAGGGTTAGGGTTAGGGTTAGGGTTAGGGTTAGGGTTAGGATGAATGAACACCACAAGAACAATCCAAGATTAGGGTTAGGGTTAGGGTTAGGGTTGGGTTTAGGGTTAGGGTTAGGGTTAGGGTTAGGGTTAGGGTTAGGGTTAGGGTTAGGATGAATGAACACCACAAGAACAATCCAAGATTAGGGTTAGGGTTAGGGTTAGGGTATGGGTTAGGGTGAATGAACAACGCAAGAACAATCCAAGATTAGGGTAAGGGTTAGGGTTAGGGTTAGGGTTAGGGTTAGGGTTAGGGTTAGGGTTAGGGTTAGGGTTAGGGTTAGGGTGAATGAACACCGCAAGAACAATCCAAGAATAGGGTTAGGGTTAGGGTTAGGGTTAGGGTTAGGGTTAGGGTTAGTGTTAGGGTTAGGGTTAGGTTTAGGGTTAGGATTAGGGTTAGGGTTAGGGTTAGGGTGAATTAACACCGCAAGAACAATCCAAGAATAGGGTTAGGGTTAGGGTTAGGGTTAGGGTTAGGGTTAGGGTTAGGGTTAGGGTTAGGGTTAGGGTTAGGATGAATGAACACCGCAAGAACAATCCAAGATTAGGGTTAGGGTTAGGGTTAGGGTTAGGGTTAGGGTTAGGGTTAGGGTTAGGGTTAGGGTTAGGGTTAGGGTGAATGAACACCGCAAGAACAATCCAAGAATAGGGTTAGGGTTAGGGTTAGGGTTAGGGTTAGGGTTAGGGTTAGGGTTAGGGTTAGGGTTAGGGTTAGGATTAGGGTTAGGGTTAGGGTTAGGGTTAGGGTTAGGATGAATGAACACCACAAGAACAATCCAAGATTAGGGTTAGGGTTAGGGTTAGGGTAAGGGTTAAGGTTAGGGTTAGGGTTAGGGTTAGGGTTAGGGTTAGGGTGAATGAACACCGCAAGAACAATCCAAGAATAGGGTTAGGGTTAGGGTTAGGGTTAGGGTTAGGGTTAGGGTTAGGGTTAGGGTTAGGGTTAGGGTTAGGGTTAGGGTTAGGGTAAGGGTAAGGGTTAGGGATAGGGTTAGGGTGAATGAACACCGCAAGAACAATCCAAGATAAGGGTTAGTGTTAGGTTTAGGGTTAGGGTTAGGGTTAGCGTTAGGGTTAGGGTGAATGAACACCGCAAGAACAATCCAAGAATAGGGTTAGGGTTAGGGTTAGGGTTAGGGTTAGGGTTAGGGATAGGGTTAGGGTTAGGGTTAGGGTTAGGGTTAGGGTTAGGGTTAGGGTTAGGGTTAGGGTTAGGGTTAGGGTTAGGGTTAGAGTGAATGAACACCGGAAGAACAATCCAAGAATAGGGTTAGGGTTAGGGTTAGGGTTAGGGTTAGGGTTAGGGTTAGGGTTAGGGTTAGGGTTAGGGTGAATGAACACTACAAGAACAATCCAAGATTAGGGTTAGGGTTAGGGTTAGGGTTAGGGTTAGGGTTAGGGTTAGGGTTAGGGTTAGGGTTAGGGTTAGGGTGAATGAACACCGCAAGAACAATCCAAGATTAGGGTTAGGGTTAGGGTTAGGGTTAGGGTTAGGGTTAGGGTTAGGGTTAGGGTTAGGGTTAGGGTTAGGGTTAGGGTTGGGGTTAGGGTTAGGATGAATGAACACCACAAGAACAATCCAAGATTAGGGTTAGGGTTAGGGTTAGGGTTAGGGTTAGGGTTAGGGTGAATGAACACCGCAAGAACAATCCAAGAATAGGGTTAGGGTTAGGGTTAGGGTTAGGGTTAGGGTTAGGGTTAGGGTTAGGCTTAGGCTTAGGCTTAGGGTTAGGGTTAGGGTTAGGGTTAGGGTTAGGGTTAGGGTTAGGGTTAGGATGAATGAACACCACAAGAACAATCCAAGATTAGGGTTAGGGTTAGGGTTAGGGTTAGGGTTAGGGTTAGGGTTAGGGTTGGGGTTAGGGTTAGGGTTAGGGTTAGGGTTAGGGTTAGGGTTAGGGTTAGGGTTAGGGTTAGGGTTAGGATGAATGAACACTACAAGAACAATCCAAGATTAGGGTTAGGGTTAGGGTTAGGGTTAGGGTTAGGGTTAGGGTTAGGGTTAGGGTTAGGGTTAGGGTTAGGGTTAGGGTTAGGGTTAGGGTTAGGGTTAGGATGAATGAACACAACAAGAACAATCCAAGATTAGGGTTAGGGTTAGGGTTAGGGTTAGGGATAGTGTGAATGAACAACGCAAGAACATACCAAGATTAGGGTTAGGGTTAGGGTTAGGGTTAGGGTTAGGGTTAGGGTTAGGGTTAGGGTGAATGAACACCGCAAGAACAATCCAAGATTAGGGTTAGGGTTAGGGTTAGGGTTAGGGTTAGGGTTAGGGTTAGGGTTAGGGTTAGGGTTAGGGTTAGGGTGAATGAACACCGCAAGAGCAATCCAAGATTAGGGTTAGGGTAAGGGTTAGGGTTAGGGTTAGGGTTAGTTTTAGGGTTAGGGTTAGGGTTAGGGTTAGGGTTAGGGTTAGGGTGAATGAACACCGCAAGAACAATCCAAGATAAGGGTTAGTGTTAGGTTTAGGGTTAGGGTTAGGGTTAGGGTTAGCGTTAGGGTTAGGGTTAGGGTTAGGGTTAGGATGAATGAACACCGCAAGAACAATCCAAGATTAGGGTTAGGGTTAGGGTTAGGGTTAGGGTTAGGGTTAGGGTTAGGGTTAGGGTTAGGGTTAGGATGAATCAACACTACAAGAACAATCCAAGATTAGGGTTAGGGTTAGGGTTAGGGTTAGGGTTAGGGTGAATGAACACCGCAAGAACAATCCAAGATTAGGGTTAGGGTTAGGGTTAGGGTTAGGGTTAGGGTTAGGGTTAGGGTTAGGGTTAGGGTTAGGGTTAGGATAAATGAACACCACAAGAACAATCCAAGATTAGGGTTAGGGTTAGGGTTAGGGTTAGGGTTAGGGTTAGGGTTAGGGTTAGGGTTAGGGTTAGGGTTAGGGTTAGGGTTAGGGTTAGGGTTAGGGTTAGGGTTAGGGTAAGGGTTAGGGTTAGGGTTAGGGTGAATGAACACCGCACGAACAATCCAAGAATAGGGTTAGGGTTAGGGTTAGGGTAAGGGTAAGGGTTAGGGTTAGGGTTAGGGTTAGGGTTAGGGTTAGGATTAGGGTTAGGGTTAGGGTTAGGGTTAGGGTTAGGTTGAATGAACACCGCAAGAACAATCCAAGAATAGGGTTAGGGTTAGGGTTAGGGTTAGGGTTAGGGTTAGGGTTAGGGTTAGGGTTAGGATGAATGAACACCACAAGAACAATCCAAGATTAGGGTTAGGGTTAGGGTTAGGGTTAGGGTTAGGGTTAGGGTTGGGGTTAGGGTTAGGGTTAGGGTTAGGGTTAGGGTTAGGGTTAGGGTTAGGGTTAGGGTTAGGATGAATGAACACTACAAGAACAATCCAAGATTAGGGTTAGGGTTAGGGTTAGGGTTAGGGTTAGGGTTAGGATGAATGAACACCGCAAGAACAATCCAAGATAAGGGTTAGTGTTAGTGTTAGTGTTAGGGTTAGGGTTAGGGTTAGGGTTAGGGTTAGGGTTAGGGTTAGGGTTAGGGTTAGGCTTAGAGTTAGGGTTAGGGTTAGGGTTAGGGTTAGGGTTAGGATTAGGGTTAGGGTTAGGGTTAGGGTTAGGGTTAGGGTTAGGGTTAGGGTTAGGATGAATGAACACAACAAGAACAATCCAAGATTAGGGTTAGGGTTAGGGTTAGGGTTAGGGATAGTGTGAATGAACAACGCAAGAACATACCAAGATTAGGGTTAGGGTTAGGGTTAGGGTTAGGGTTAGGGTTAGGGTTAGGGTTAGGGTTAGGGTTAGGGTGAATGAACACCGCAAGAACAATCCAAGATTAGGGTTAGGGTTAGGGTTAGGGTTAGGGTTAGGGTTAGGGTTAGGGTTAGGGTTAGGGTGAATGAACACCGCAAGAGCAATCCAAGATTAGGGTTAGGGTAAGGGTTAGGGTTAGGGTTAGGGTTAGGGTTAGTTTTAGGGTTAGGGTTAGGGTTAGGGTTAGGGTTAGGGTTAGGGTTAGGGTGAATGAACACCGCAAGAACAATCCAAGATAAGGGTTAGTGTTAGGTTTAGGGTTAGGGTTAGGGTTAGGGTTAGCGTTAGGGTTAGGGTTAGGGTTAGGGTTAGGGTTAGGATGAATGAACACCGCAAGAACAATCCAAGATTAGGGTTAGGGTTAGGGTTAGGGTTAGGGTTAGGGTTAGGGTTAGGGTTAGGGTTAGGGTTAGGGTTAGGGTTAGGGTTAGGGTTAGGATGAATCAACACTACAAGAACAATCCAAGATTAGGGTTAGGGTTAGGGTTAGGGTTAGGGTTAGGGTGAATGAACACCGCAAGAACAATCCAAGATTAGGGTTAGGGTTAGGGTTAGGGTTAGGGTTAGGGTTAGGGTTAGGGTTAGGGTTAGGGTTAGGATAAATGAACACCACAAGAACAATCCAAGATTAGGGTTAGGGTTAGGGTTAGGGTTAGGATTAGGGTTAGGGTAAGGGTTAGGGTTAGGGTTAGGGTGAATGAACACCGCAAGAACAATCCAAGATTAGGGTTAGGGTTAGGGTTAGGGTTAGGGTTAGGGTTAGGGTTAGGATGAATGAACACCACAAGAACAGTCCAAGATTAGGGTTAGGGTTAGGGTTAGGGTTAGGGTTAGGGTTAGGGTTAGGGTTAGGGTTAGGGTTAGGGTTAGGGTTAGGGTGAATGAACACCGCAAGAACAATCCAAGAATAGGGTTAGGGTTAGGGTTAGGGTTAGGGTTAGGGTTAGGGTAAGGGTAAGGGTTAGGGTTAGGGTTAGGGTGAATGAACACCGCAAGAACAATCCAAGATAAGGGTTAGTGTTAGGTTTAGGGTTAGGGTTAGGGTTAGCGTTAGGGTTAGGGTGAATGAACACCGCATGAACAATCCAAGAATAGGGTTAGGGTTAGGGTTAGGGTTAGGGTTAGGGTTAGGGTTAGGGTTAGGGTTAGAGTGAATGAACACCGGAAGAACAATCGAAGAATAGGGTTAGGGTTAGGGTTAGGGTTAGGGTTAGGGTTAGGGTTGGGGTTAGGGTTAGGGTTAGGGTTAGGGTTAGGGTTAGGGTTAGGGTTAGGGTTAGGGTTAGGGTTAGGGTTAGGGTTAGGGTTAGGGTTAGGGTTAGGGTTAGGGTTAGGGTTAGGGTTAGGGTTAGGGTTAGGGTTAGGATGAATGAACACTACAAGAACAATCCAAGATTAGGGTTAGGGTTAGGGTTAGGGTTAGGGTTAGGATGAATGAACACCGCAAGAACAATCCAAGATAAGGGTTAGTGTTAGTGTTAGTGTTAGTGTTAGTGTTAGGGTTAGGGTTAGGGTTAGGGTTAGGGTTAGGGTTAGGCTTAGAGTTAGGGTTAGGGTTAGGGTTAGGGTTAGGATTAGGGTTAGGGTTAGGGTTAGGGTTAGGGTTAGGGTTAGGGTTAGGGTTAGGGTTAGGGTTAGGGTTAGGGTTAGGGTTAGGGTTAGGGTTAGGATGAATGAACACAACAAGAACAATCCAAGATTAGGGTTAGGGTTAGGGTTAGGGTTAGGGATAGTGTGAATGAACAACGCAAGAACATACCAAGATTAGGGTTAGGGTTAGGGTTAGGGTTAGGGTTAGGGTTAGGGTTAGGGTTAGGGTTAGGGTGAATGAACACCGCAAGAACAATCCAAGATTAGGGTTTGGGTTAGGGTTAGGGTTAGGGTTAGGGTTAGGGTTAGGGTTAGGGTTAGGGTGAATGAACACCGCAAGAGCAATCCAAGATTAGGGTTAGGGTAAGGGTTAGGGTTAGGGTTAGGGTTAGTTTTAGGGTTAGGGTTAGGGTTAGGGTTAGGGTTAGGGTTAGGGTTAGGGTTAGGGTGAATGAACACCGCAAGAACAATCCAAGATAAGGGTTAGTGTTAGGTTTAGGGTTAGGGTTAGGGTTAGGGTTAGGGTTAGCGTTAGGGTTAGGGTTAGGGTTAGGGTTAGGATGAATGAACACCGCAAGAACAATCCAAGATTAGGGTTAGGGTTAGGGTTAGGGTTAGGGTTAGGGTTAGGGTTAGGGTTAGGGTTAGGGTTAGGGTTAGGGTTAGGGTTAGGGTTAGGGTTAGGATGAATCAACACTACAAGAACAATCCAAGATTACGGTTAGGGTTAGGGTTAGGGTTAGGGTGAATGAACACCGCAAGAACAATCCAAGATTAGGGTTAGGGTTAGGGTTAGGGTTAGGGTTAGGGTTAGGGTTAGGGTTAGGGTTAGGGTTAGGGTTAGGATAAATGAACACCACAAGAACAATCCAAGATTAGGGTTAGGGTTAGGGTTAGGGTTAGGGTTAGGGTTAGGGTTAGGGTTAGGGTTAGGGTTAGGGTTAGGGTTAGGGTAAGGGTTAGGGTTAGGGTTAGGGTGAATGAACACCGCACGAACAATCCAAGAATAGGGTTAGGGTTAGGGTTAGGGTAAGGGTTAGGGTTAGGGTTAGGGTTAGGGTTAGGGTTAGGGTTAGGATTAGGGTTAGGGTTAGGGTTAGGGTTAGGGTTAGGGTGAATGAACACCGCAAGAACAATCCAAGAATAGGGTTAGGGTTAGGGTTAGGGTTAGGGTTAGGGTTAGGGTTAGGGTTAGGGTTAGGATGAATGAACACCACAAGAACAATCCAAGATTAGGGTTAGGGTTAGGGTTAGGGTTAGGGTTAGGGTTGGGGTTAGGGTTAGGGTTAGGGTTAGGGTTAGGGTTAGGGTTAGGGTTAGGGTTAGGGTTAGGGTTAGGGTTAGGATGAATGAACACCGCAAGAACAATCCAAGATAAGGGTTAGGGTTAGGGTTAGGGTTAGGGTTAGGGTTAGGGTTAGGGTTAGGGTTAGGGTTAGGCTTAGGGTTAGGGTTAGGGTTAGGGTTAGGATTAGGGTTAGGGTAAGGGTTAGGGTTAGGGTTAGGGTGAATGAACACCGCAAGAACAATCCAAGATTAGGGTTAGGGTTAGGGTTAGGGTTAGGGTTAGGGTTAGGGTTAGGGTTAGGGTTAGGGTTAGGATGAATGAACACCACAAGAACAGTCCAAGATTAGGGTTAGGGTTAGGGTTAGGGTTAGGGTTAGGGTTAGGGTTAGGGTTAGGGTTAGGGTTAGGGTGAATGAACACCGCAAGAACAATCCAAGAATAGGGTTAGGGTTAGGGTTAGGGTTAGGGTTAGGGTTAGGGTTAGGGTTAGGGTAAGGGTAATGGTTAGGGTTAGGGTTAGGGTGAATGAACACCGCAAGAACAATCCAAGATAAGGGTTAGTGTTAGGTTTAGGGTTAGGGTTAGGGTTAGCGTTAGGGTTAGGGTGAATGAACACCGCATGAACAATCCAAGAATAGGGTTAGGGTTAGGGTTAGGGTTAGGGTTAGGGTTAGGGTTAGGGTTAGGGTTAGGGTTAGGGTTAGGGTTAGGGTTAGAGTGAATGAACACCGGAAGAACAATCGAAGAATAGGGTTAGGGTTAGGGTTAGGGTTAGGGTTAGGGTTGGGGTTAGGGTTAGGGTTAGGGTTAGGGTTAGGGTTAGGGTTAGGGTTAGGGTTAGGGTTAGGATGAATGAACACTACAAGAACAATCCAAGATTAGGGTTAGGGTTAGGGTTAGGGTTAGGGTTAGGGTTAGGATGAATGAACACCGCAAGAACAATCCAAGATAAGGGTTAGTGTTAGTGTTAGGGTTAGGGTTAGGGTTAGGGTTAGGGTTAGGCTTAGAGTTAGGGTTAGGGTTAGGGTTAGGGTTAGGGTTAGGGTTAGGATTAGGGTTAGGGTTAGGGTTAGGGTTAGGGTTAGGGTGAATGAACACCGCAAGAACAATCCAAGATTAGGGTTAGGGTTAGGGTTAGGGTTAGGGTTAGGGTTAGGATGAATGAACACCACAAGAACAGTCCAAGATTAGGGTTAGGGTTAGGGTTAGGGTTAGGGTTAGGGTTAGGGTTAGGGTGAATGAACACCGCAAGAACAATCCAAGAATAGGGTTAGGGTTAGGGTTAGGGTTAGGGTTAGGGTTAGTGTTAGGGTTAGGGTTAGGGTTAGGGTTAGGGTTAGGGTTAGGGTTAGGGTTAGGGTTAGGGTTAGGGTTAGGGTTAGGGTTAGGGTAAGGGTAAGGGTTAGGGTTAGGGTTAGGGTGAATGAACACCGCAAGAACAATCCAAGATAAGGGTTAGTGTTAGGTTTAGGGTTAGGGTTAGGGTTAGCGTTAGGGTTAGGGTGAATGAACACCGCATGAACAATCCAAGAATAGGGTTAGGGTTAGGGTTAGGGTTAGGGTTAGGGTTAGGGTTAGGGTTAGGGTTAGGGTTAGGGTTAGGGTTAGGGTTAGAGTGAATGAACACCGGAAGAACAATCCAAGAATAGGGTTAGGGTTAGGGTTAGGGTTAGGGTTAGGGTTAGGGTTAGGGTTAGGGTTAGGGTTAGGGTTAGGGTTAGGGTTAGGGTTAGGGTTAGGGTTAGGGTAGGGTTAGGGTTAGGATGAATGAACACTACAAGAACAATCCAAGATTAGGGTTAGGGTTAGGGTTAGGGTTAGGGTTAGGGTTAGGGTTAGGGTTAGGGTGAGGGTTAGGGTTAGGGTTAGGGTTAGGGTTAGGGTTAGGGTTAGGGTTAGGGTAAGGGTTAGGGTTAGGGTTAGGGTTAGGATGAATGAACACAACAAGAACAATCCAAGATTAGGGTTAGGGTTAGGGTTAGGGTTAGGGATAGTGTGAATGAACAACGCAAGAACATACCAAGATTAGGGTTAGGGTTAGGGTTAGGGTTAGGGTTAGGGTTAGGGTTAGGGTTAGGGTGAATGAACACCGCAAGAACAATCCAAGATTAGGGTTAGGGTTAGGGTTAGGGTTAGGGTTAGGGTTAGGGTTAGGGTTAGGGTTAGGGTGAATGAACACCGCAAGAGCAATCCAAGATTAGGGTTAGGGTAAGGGTTAGGGTTAGGGTTAGGGTTAGGGTTAGTTTTAGGGTTAGGGTTAGGGTTAGGGTTAGGGTTAGGGTTAGGGTTAGGGTGAATGAACACCGCAAGAACAATCCAAGATAAGGGTTAGTGTTAGGTTTAGGGTTAGGGTTAGGGTTAGGGTTAGGGTTAGGGTTAGGGTTAGCGTTAGGGTTAGGGTTAGGGTTAGGGTTAGGGTTAGGATGAATGAACACCGCAAGAACAATCCAAGATTAGGGTTAGGGTTAGGGTTAGGGTTAGGGTTAGGGTTAGGGTTAGGGTTAGGGTTAGGGTTAGGGTTAGGGTTAGGGTTAGGGTTAGGGTTAGGGTTAGGGTTAGGATGAATCAACACTACAAGAACAATCCAAGATTAGGGTTAGGGTTAGGGTTAGGGTTAGGGTTAGGGTTAGGGTTAGGGTTAGGGTTAGGGTTAGGATGAATGAACACCACAAGAACAGTCCAAGATTAGGGTTAGGGTTAGGGTTAGGGTTAGGGTTAGGGTTAGGGTTAGGGTTAGGGTTAGGGTTAGGGTGAATGAACACCGCAAGAACAATCCAAGAATAGGGTTAGGGTTAGGGTTAGGGTTAGGGTTAGGGTTAGGGTTAGGGTTAGGGTAAGGGTAATGGTTAGGGTTAGGGTTAGGGTGAATGAACACCGCAAGAACAATCCAAGATAAGGGTTAGTGTTAGGTTTAGGGTTAGGGTTAGGGTTAGCGTTAGGGTTAGGGTGAATGAACACCGCATGAACAATCCAAGAATAGGGTTAGGGTTAGGGTTAGGGTTAGGGTTAGGGTTAGGGTTAGGGTTAGGGTTAGGGTTAGGGTTAGGGTTAGGGTTAGAGTGAATGAACACCGGAAGAACAATCGAAGAATAGGGTTAGGGTTAGGGTTAGGGTTAGGGTTAGGGTTGGGGTTAGGGTTAGGGTTAGGGTTAGGGTTAGGGTTAGGGTTAGGGTTAGGGTTAGGGTTAGGATGAATGAACACTACAAGAACAATCCAAGATTAGGGTTAGGGTTAGGGTTAGGGTTAGGGTTAGGGTTAGGATGAATGAACACCGCAAGAACAATCCAAGATAAGGGTTAGTGTTAGTGTTAGGGTTAGGGTTAGGGTTAGGGTTAGGGTTAGGCTTAGAGTTAGGGTTAGGGTTAGGGTTAGGGTTAGGGTTAGGATTAGGGTTAGGGTTAGGGTTAGGGTTAGGGTTAGGGTGAATGAACACCGCAAGAACAATCCAAGATTAGGGTTAGGGTTAGGGTTAGGGTTAGGGTTAGGGTTAGGATGAATGAACACCACAAGAACAGTCCAAGATTAGGGTTAGGGTTAGGGTTAGGGTTAGGGTTAGGGTTAGGGTTAGGGTTAGGGTGAATGAACACCGCAAGAACAATCCAAGAATAGGGTTAGGGTTAGGGTTAGGGTTAGGGTTAGGGTTAGTGTTAGGGTTAGGGTTAGGGTTAGGGTTAGGGTTAGGGTTAGGGTTAGGGTTAGGGTTAGGGTTAGGGTTAGGGTTAGGGTTAGGGTTAGGGTAAGGGTAAGGGTTAGGGTTAGGGTTAGGGTGAATGAACACCGCAAGAACAATCCAAGATAAGGGTTAGTGTTAGGTTTAGGGTTAGGGTTAGGGTTAGCGTTAGGGTTAGGGTGAATGAACACCGCATGAACAATCCAAGAATAGGGTTAGGGTTAGGGTTAGGGTTAGGGTTAGGGTTAGGGTTAGGGTTAGGGTTAGGGTTAGGGTTAGGGTTAGAGTGAATGAACACCGGAAGAACAATCCAAGAATAGGGTTAGGGTTAGGGTTAGGGTTAGGGTTAGGGTTAGGGTTAGGGTTAGGGTTAGGGTTAGGGTTAGGGTTAGGGTTAGGGTTAGGGTTAGGGTTAGGGTAGGGTTAGGGTTAGGATGAATGAACACTACAAGAACAATCCAAGATTAGGGTTAGGGTTAGGGTTAGGGTTAGGGTTAGGGTTAGGGTTAGGGTTAGGGTTAGGGTTAGGGTGAGGGTTAGGGTTAGGGTTAGGGTTAGGGTTAGGGTTAGGGTTAGGGTTAGGGTAAGGGTTAGGGTTAGGGTTAGGGTTAGGATGAATGAACACAACAAGAACAATCCAAGATTAGGGTTAGGGTTAGGGTTAGGGTTAG
Organism: Podarcis melisellensis; assembly: GCF_964234715.1. NCBI lineage: Eukaryota > Metazoa > Chordata > Lepidosauria > Squamata > Lacertidae > Podarcis > Podarcis melisellensis. Next base: position 154,700 of record NW_028113026.1, on the reverse strand, counting down.
GGATAGTGTGAATGAACAACGCAAGAACATACCAAGATTAGGGTTAGGGTTAGGGTTAGGGTTAGGGTTAGGGTTAGGGTTAGGGTTAGGGTGAATGAACACCGCAAGAACAATCCAAGATTAGGGTTAGGGTTAGGGTTAGGGTTAGGGTTAGGGTTAGGGTTAGGGTTAGGGTTAGGGTGAATGAACACCGCAAGAGCAATCCAAGATTAGGGTTAGGGTAAGGGTTAGGGTTAGGGTTAGGGTTAGGGTTAGTTTTAGGGTTAGGGTTAGGGTTAGGGTTAGGGTTAGGGTTAGGGTTAGGGTGAATGAACACCGCAAGAACAATCCAAGATAAGGGTTAGTGTTAGGTTTAGGGTTAGGGTTAGGGTTAGGGTTAGGGTTAGGGTTAGGGTTAGCGTTAGGGTTAGGGTTAGGGTTAGGGTTAGGGTTAGGATGAATGAACACCGCAAGAACAATCCAAGATTAGGGTTAGGGTTAGGGTTAGGGTTAGGGTTAGGGTTAGGGTTAGGGTTAGGGTTAGGGTTAGGGTTAGGGTTAGGGTTAGGGTTAGGGTTAGGGTTAGGGTTAGGATGAATCAACACTACAAGAACAATCCAAGATTAGGGTTAGGGTTAGGGTTAGGGTTAGGGTTAGGGTTAGGGTTAGGGTGAATGAACACCGCAAGAACAATCCAAGATTAGGGTTAGGGTTAGGGTTAGGGTTAGGGTTAGGGTTAGGGTTAGGGTTAGGGTTAGGGTTAGGGTTAGGGTTAGGGTTAGGATAAATGAACACCACAAGAACAATCCAAGTTTAGGGTTAGGGTTAGGGTTAGGGTTAGGGTTAGGGTTAGGGTTAGGGTTAGGGTTAGGGTTAGGGTGAATGAACACCGCACGAACAATCCAAGAATAGGGTTAGGGTTAGGGTTAGGGTTAGGGTTAGGGTTAGGGTTAGGGTTAGGGTTAGGGTTAGGGTTAGGGTTAGGGTTAGGGTTAGGGTTAGGATTAGGGTTAGGGTTAGGGTTAGGGTTAGGGTTAGGGTGAATGAACACCGCAAGAACAATCCAAGAATAGGGTTAGGGTTAGGGTTAGGGTTAGGATGAATGAACACCACAAGAACAATCCAAGATTAGGGTCAGGGTTAGGGTTAGGGTTAGGGTTAGGGTTAGGGTTAGGGTTGGGGTTAGGGTTAGGGTTAGGGTTAGGGTTAGGGTTAGGGTTAGGGTTAGGGTTAGGGTTAGGGTTAGGGTTAGGGTTAGGGTTAGGATGAATGAACACCGCAAGAACAATCCAAGATAAGGGTTAGTGTTAGTGTTAGTGTTAGTGTTAGTGTTAGTGTTAGTGTTAGGGTTAGGGTTAGGGTTAGGGTTAGGGTTAGGGTTAGGGTTAGGGTTAGGGTTAGGGTTAGGGTTAGGGTTAGGTTGAATGAACACCGCAAGAACAATCCAAGATAAGGGTTAGTGTTAGTGTTAGTGTTAGTGTTAGGGTTAGGGTTAGGGTTAGGGTTAGGGTTAGGGTTAGGGTTAGGATGAATGAACATTACAAGAACAATCCAAGATTAGGGTTAGGGTTAGGGTTAGGGTTAGGGTTAGGGTTAGGGTTAGGGTTAGGGTTAGGGTTAGGGTGAATGAACACCGCAAGAACAATCCAAGATTAGGGTTAGGGTTAGGGTTAGGGTTAGGGTTAGGGTTAGGGTTAGGGTTAGGGTGAATGAACACCGCAAGAGCAATCCAAGATTAGGGTAAGGGTAAGGGTAAGGGTTAGGGTTAGGGTTAGGGTTAGGGTTAGGGTTAGGGTTAGGGTTAGGGTTAGGGTTAGGTTTAGGATGAATGAACACCGCAAGAACAATCCAAGATTAGGGTTAGGGTTAGGGTTAGGGTTAGGGTTAGGGTTAGGGTTAGGGTTAGGGTTAGGGTTAGGATGAATGAACACCGCAAGAACAATCCAAGATTAGGGTTAGGGCTAGGGTTAGGGTTAGGGTTAGGGTTAGGGTTAGGGTTAGGGTTAGGGTGAATGAACACCGCAAGAAATATCCAAGATTTGGGTTAGGGTTAGGGTTAGGGTTAGGGTTAGGGTTAAGGTTAGGGTTAGGGTTAGGGTTAGGGTTAGGGTGAATGAACACCGCAAGAGCAATCCAAGATTAGGGTTAGGGTAAGGGTTAGGGTTAGGGTTAGGTTTAGGGTTAGTTTTAGGGTTAGGGTTAGGGTTAGGCTTAGGGTTAG
>NW_028113026.1:145000-147500 GCF_964234715.1 Podarcis melisellensis | reverse complement strand
CAATCCAAGATTAGGGTTAGGGTTAGGGTTAGGGTTAGGGTTAGGGTGAATGAACACCGCAAGAGCAATCCAAGATTAGTGTTAGGGTTAGGGTTAGGGTTAGGGTTAGGGTTAGGGTTAGGGTTAGGGTTAGGGTTAGGGTTAGGATGAATGAACACAACAAGAACAATCCAAGATTAGGGTTAGGGTTAGGGTTAGGGTTAGTGTGAATGAACAACGCAAGAACATACCAAGATTAGGGTTAGGGATAGGGATAGGGTTAGGGTTAGGGTTAGGGTTAGGGTTAGGGTTAGGGTGAATGAACACCGCAAGAACAATCCAAGATTAGGGTTAGGGTTAGGGTTAGGGTTAGGGTTAGGGTTACGGTTAGGGTGAATGAACACCGCAAGAGCAATCCAAGATTAGGGTTAGGGTAAGGGTTAGGGTTAGGGTTAGGGTTAGGGTTAGGGTTAGTTTTAGGGTTAGGGTTAGGGTTAGGGTTAGGGTTAGGGTTAGGGTTAGGATGAATGAACACGACAAGAACAATCCAAGATAAGGGTTAGTGTTAGGTTTAGGGTTAGGGTTAGGGTTAGGGTTAGGGTTAGGATGAATGAACACCGCAAGAACAATCCAAGATTAGGGTTAGGGTTAGGGTTAGGGTTAGGGTTAGGGTTAGGGTTAGGGTTAGGGTTAGGATGAATGAACACTACAAGAACAATCCAAGATTAGGGTTAGGGTTAGGGTTAGGGTTAGGGTTAGGGTTAGGGTGAATGAACACCGCAAGAACAATCCAAGATTAGGGTTAGGGTTAGGGTTAGGGTTAGGGTTAGGGTTAGGGTTAGGGTTAGGGTTAGGGTGAATGAACACCGCAAGAACAATCCAATATTAGGGTTAGGGTTAGGGTTAGGGTTAGGGTTAGGGTTAGGGTTAGGGTGAATGAACACCGCAAGAGAAATCCAAGATTAGGGTTAGGGTAAGGGTTAGGGTTAGGGTTAGGGTTAGGGTTGGGGTTAGGGTTAGGGTTAGGGTTAGGGTTAGGGTTAGGGTTAGGGTTAGGGTTAGGGTTAGATTTAGATTTAGGGTTAGGGTTAGGGTTAGGGTTAGGGTTAGGGTTAGGGTTAGGGTTAGGGTTAGGGTTAGGGTTAGGGTGAATGAACACCGCAAGAACAATCCAAGATTAGGGTTAGGGTTAGGGTTAGGGTTAGGGTTAGGGTTAGGGTTAGGGTTAGGGTTAGGGTTAGGGTTAGGGTTAGGGTTAGGGTTAGAGTGAATGAACACCGGAAGAACAATCCAAGAATAGTGTTAGTGTTAGGGTTAGGGTTAGGGTTAGGGTTAGGGTTAGGGTTAAGGTTAGGGTTAGGGTTAGGGTTAGGATGAATGAACACTACAAGAACAATCCAAGATTAGGGTTAGGGTTAGGGTTAGGGTTAGGGTGAATGAACACCGCAAGAACAATCCAAGATTAGTGTTAGGGTTAGGGTTAGGGTTAGGGTTAGGGTTAGGGTTAGGGTTAGGGTTAGGGTTAGGGTTAGGGTTAGGGTTAGGGTTAGGGTTAGGGTTAGGGTTAGGATGAATCAACACTACAAGAACAATCCAAGATTAGGGTTAGGGTTAGGGTTAGGGTTAGGGTTAGGGTTAGGGTTAGGGTGAATGAACACCGCAAGAACAATCCAAGATTAGGGTTAGGGTTAGGGTTAGGGTTAGGGTTAGGGTTAGGGTTAGGGTTAGGGTTAGGGTTAGGGTTAGGGTTAGGGTTAGGGTTAGGATAAATGAACACCACAAGAACAATCCAAGTTTAGGGTTAGGGTTAGGGTTAGGGTTAGGGTTAGGGTTAGGGTTAGGGTTAGGGTTAGGGTTAGGGTGAATGAACACCGCACGAACAATCCAAGAATAGGGTTAGGGTTAGGGTTAGGGTTAGGGTTAGGGTTAGGGTTAGGGTTAGGGTTAGGGTTAGGGTTAGGGTTAGGATTAGGGTTAGGGTTAGGGTTAGGGTTAGGGTTAGGGTGAATGAACACCGCAAGAACAATCCAAGAATAGGGTTAGGGTTAGGGTTAGGGTTAGGATGAATGAACACCACAAGAACAATCCAAGATTAGGGTCAGGGTTAGGGTTAGGGTTAGGGTTAGGGTTAGGGTTAGGGTTGGGGTTAGGGTTAGGGTTAGGGTTAGGGTTAGGGTTAGGGTTAGGGTTAGGGTTAGGGTTAGGGTTAGGGTTAGGATGAATGAACACCGCAAGAACAATCCAAGATAAGGGTTAGTGTTAGTGTTAGTGTTAGTGTTAGTGTTAGTGTTAGTGTTAGGGTTAGGGTTAGGGTTAGGGTTAGGGTTAGGGTTAGGGTTAGGGTTAGGGTTAGGGTTAGGGTTAGGTTGAATGAACACCGCAAGAACAATCCAAGATAAGGGTTAGTGTTAGTGTTAGTGTTAGTGTTAGGGTTAGGGTTAGGGTTAGGGTTAGGGTTAGGGTTAGGGTTAGGATGAATGAACATTACAAGAACAATCCAAGATTAGGGTTAGGGTTAGGG